>NW_023458557.1:59667990-59732091 GCF_013731165.1 Rhagoletis pomonella
AAATGTTTTCTTGTGTTAGTATAAATGTATATTTGTGAACTATTACAAACAAACCACTGTCAAGTCACTCCAGGAGCGGTTTAAATTACAAATATAAAAAAAAAAATAGAAAAATAAAATAACTAAAAATGTTTCCCTGAACGTGATTGGGGCGAGCTTTGTGGTAACCGGCGGCCCGTTTTCCCTGATACGGCTTATTTTTAAGTAAATAGTATAACATACTGACGCGTGCAACACGATTCCTTTTTCCTTACTTTTTTGTTCAAAAGTTAAATACAATTTTTTTTTTGGCTTTACTTAAAATTTAATTTTCTAAAATATTGACGGTTACTGCACCGCTCCTGATTTTTTATATTTTTTCAAATGTCATTCTGAGCACATTGGTTGGTTGGTTTTCTCGTTCTATCATTATATATCTGCACTCTAATGTTGGCGGAGGTACTTTCAACGTACTGCCAATATAGAAGTATTACATATGTATATGGGGAGAGCGTATAGTGAAGAGCAAAGCGTACACACACTTTTTTAATTGAAGCTTGGCTCGATGAAAGCTCTTCGCTTCGCTCGCCGCTCCAATATGTTTTGACCTATGGCGCTATGGCGACCGAACGAAATTGTTTATGATTCAAGTTTAACTGTTTTATAATGTAAAGGAATGGTGACAACAATTTTAAGTTTTCATTATTTCATTTAACGGGATATTTTTATGTTTTCGTTACGCTTTTTATCATTTCTTCATTTGTATCCGTAACTTTTTATTAATTTTTTTCCATTGCGTTATTTGTATACCAACTTATCACTTCGTTTGATAAGATATCGTAAATTCTCTTTTTTCAAACTGTCCGGATTTGGATGAGTAGAAACATTTTCCAATCACTTTCCGTTTCGAACCAGTTATAATACTTCATTTAATTTCAATAATTTCAGTTTATTTTACATATTGCATAATCCTATTTAGAATATTTGCAAATCAAGATTTCTCAAATACCCTTAGTTTGGTACCCATATTGTAACATTTCATTTATTTTATAAATTTAATTGAGTTAAATTTTCAAACAGGTGGCAAACCTCCTCAAACATATTTTCGACTGTAAGTCTTCTTAAAACTATTTAGTTTGATACCCACATTGCAATATTTCGTTTATTTAATCAATTTAACTGAGTTACAATTTTAAAATAGGTTGCAACCCCCCTCAAAAATATTTCCAGCAGTCATGTTTTTTAGACCTCTTTAATTTGCTTCCTATATTGTAATAAGTCATTTATTTTATCGATTAAATTTAGTTAAATTTTCAACAGGTAACAACCCTCCTCAAAAATATATTCGGCTGTAAGCTTTCTTAAAACTCTAAAGTTTAATACCCCCATTGCAATATTTCATTTATTTTATCAATTTGACTGAGTTAAAATTTTCAAATAGGTGGCAACCCTCCTCAAAAATATTTCCAGCAGTTATCTTTCTTAAACCTCTTTAATTTAATATCTATATTGTAATATATCAATTAGTTTATCAATTAAATTGCGCTAAATTTTATAACAGGTGGCAACCCTCCTTTAAAATATTTCGACTGTAAGCCTTCTTAAAACTCTTTAGTTTGACACCCACATGGCAATATTTTATTTATTTTATCAATTTGACTGAGTTAAAATTTTCAAATAGGTGGCAACACTCTTCGAAAATATTTCTAGCAGCTATCTTTCTTAAAGCTCTTTAATTTGATACCCATATTGCAATAATTTATTTATTTTATCAATATATTTGGGTTTAAAAATTTTCAAATAGGTGGCAACCCTCCAATTTTTAACGATATCATTGGTTCTGGTATTATACCGAACAATACAAAAAAAAAAAAATTTCAAATCGGTTCAGCCGTTCTCGAGTTTTGACGACCGTGACATACGAACACAACATTTTTATTAATATAGATAGAAGATAGATAGATAGATAGATAAGTAACGTAAGTTTCACTTCCACAGTGTGGCCCAGGCGCACTTACTTTTTTTTTTTGTTTATAAAAGTCTAGCTGATATACAACAAACACCATATAAATTCAGATTTCAAACTGTGTACAAAAATTAGAAAAATACTGCTGATGCTTTCCATTTCCAGACAACCGGTCAGGAACGAGCATGATTTTTAATTTCGACCAAACTCAAATACATTGTTTGTTGGTCCAAATAATGAAACACTAATTTTTTCTTTTGGCCCGGAAAAATTTTTCGGCCGAATTAAACGCGATTTTGTTTGTCAGGCAAAAATCGATTATTCGAATTGACAGTGAGAATGTTTTTTTAAAATGCCCATAACTTTGTCAAAATTTAATAGATTTCAACAATGTTTTTACTCAAATATCAGCAATTCTTGTCACTTCAAGAGAGAATGATATAATTATTGATTTTCGTTATTTACAATTTTTTATTTAACAATAAACAAAAAGGTCAAATTTTTTTTTAAATTTAATTTCTCAAAAAGCGTATTTTTTTTTTCTATCAAACTTTTTTACCGGGAAAGAGACACTTTGAACTACAATCAACCCAAATCTCTAATAGCGAAGATTTTTTTTTTTCTGAGTTATGATTTTTTATAGAAAATATATGTTTTTGTGGTACATACTACAATATTCTTATATTGTTTAACTAAATGGAACATATATATGTAATAAATCAGCAAAAAATACAGCCGTGATCATTTTTATACCCGAGCGCACTTATGCACAAGGGTATTATAACTTTGTTCACATAACGGCTGTTTGTAACAGGCAAAACGAATCGAGATAGATATAGACAAATGTATACATAAATGATCAGAATGAAAAGAGAAATCGATTAAGCGGTGACTGTCTGTCCGTCCGTCCGTCTGTGCACACGATACCTCGAGTAAAACTTGAGATATCTTAACAAAACTTGGTACGTGCACTTCTTTTGGGCATAGGACGGACGGTATTGAAAATGGGCGAAATCGGACAGTAACCACGGCTACCTCCCATATAACGGTAATTTTCAGATATACGAAAACTGCGATATTTTAGTAACTACTGAAGATAATTCATTCAAAATTGATATTTACAATGATTTTTGGACGAAAAATAGTAATATTAAAAATTTTTGGAAAAAGGGCGTAGCCACGCCCACTTATGGTTACATGTGTATATCTTGGTAACCGCTGCACTAATTTCTTCCAAACTCGGCACAGGTATTGGTCCTGGTACAGCAAACCAAATGGCCGAAAATTTTTAAAATCGGACGATAACCACGCCCACATCCCATATAACGGTAGTTTAGAGAAATATGAAATCCTCGATAAATCAGTAAATATTAAAGCTAATTTATTCAAAATTGATGGTTGCAACAATTCTTTACCAGCAAATACGTTTACGAAAAAGTTTTGGAAAATGGGCGTGGCACCGCCCACTTACGATCACATATACGTATCTCGCTAACCATTCTAGCAATTTGTACCAAACTCGGTATGGTTATTGTGCTTGCCGCATAAAAGAAAACTGTTTAAAATTGTTGAAATCGGACTAAAATTACGGCCGCTTTTCATATAACGGTAAATTTTAGAAATGCTTGAAATTTCAATATTTCTAAATTTAAGGACGCTAATTTACTTAAAATTTATACACCCCGGCTTATCATGTTGCGGTAGCTTTCGGAAAGGTGGAAAACATATAGTTAATACTTGCGCCGGGTATTTAATATTCGGCTCCGCCCGAACTTAGACTTTCTTACTTGTTTGTGTATCAAATAGATATTAGAACACACTTTCCACCATACAGTTTCGAAATACAAAATCACATTTGCCCGCTTTTTATAATCGAAACTGTGTGGTGGAAAGTGTGTTCTAATATCTATTTGATACACAAAAAATGATCACGGCTGTACTTTTTGCTGATATATTACATACATATGTTTCATTTAGTTAAACAATATAAGAATATTTTATTATGTACCACAAAAACGTATATTTTCTATAAAAAATCATAACTCAGAAAAAAAATCTTCGCTATTAGAGATTTGGGTTGATTGTAGCTCAAAGTGTCTCTTTCCTGGTAAAAAAGTTTGAGAGAAAAAAAATACGCTTTTTGGGAAATTAAATTAAAAAAAAAATTGCCCTTTTTGTTTATTGTTAAATGAAAAATTTTAAATAATGAAAATCAATAATTATATCATTCTATCTTGAAGTGACATTGAAGTGAATTGCTGACATTTGAGTAAAAACATTGTTGGAATCTATTAAATTTTGACAAAGTTATGGGCATTTTAAAAAAACATTCTCACTGTCAATTCGAATAATCGATTTTTGCCTGAAAAACAAAATCGCGTTTAATTCGGCCGAAAAATTTTTCCGGGCCAAAAGAAAAAATACGTGTTTCGTTATTTGGACCAACAAACAATGTATTTGAGTTTGGTCGAAATTAAAAATCACGCTCGTACCTGACCGGTTGTCTGGAAATGGAAAGCATCTGCTTATTTTCACCAAAATTTCAAACTTTTTAATCAGAATTTTGGCATGCAGTTTTGTAGACCATTTAATTTTAGTATAATGAAGGGCAAACTTCAAGCTGCTCTAAAATCCCGTTAATTTTTGTAATTATTTTTTTTTGCTGGCAGTGTCCTCCATACAAAAGAAAAATGTCGAACATACTTTTGTATGGAAAAAACGTGAAACACCTTCAACAAAAAAAAATACTAATTTTTGTGGGCTGTCTGCAAATGTTTTTTGATGTTCGCTGTTGTCTGTCGCTTCACCTGAACGTATGAAAGGAAATCACAGTATATACAGTAATAAACCTTTTCGCAGTTTTTCACCATTTGGTCCCCGAGGAGTACTTTTAGGTTGTATGCAGCGTGTTCGTTTTGCGCGCACGGCAACACTTACTGTGGGGAATTTCGCCTCACGATTAGAAAAAGTACATTTGGAGGATAAAATATACACAATTATGTGTTATTTATGAACAAATTGTAGGTTAAGGCTGTGTGCGAGTACGTCTAAATTGCTACCTAACAACGATTTTTTGATGTTTTAAATAATTTTTATCATTGCTATGGCACAAAAAAGAAAATTTTCAGAAAGATGTAAGTATAAATTTATTTGATTTTTGCATTCAGATAAGTATATGTGTAATTCGATGGACGTATATTATTTCGCAGGGTCAGAAGAGCAAACGGATTCTTTTATAAATGCCAGGATGGAACATTCTCCTTTTCTGTTGCAAATTTATTATATTGTTAAATAGTCCCAAAGCTACCGCAAAATTATTCATTTTATAGATATATTTATTAAAAGCAACAATTCCAAAACAAACAATTTAGGTTGTCGAACGAACTCGCACAGTTTTAGCAGCTGTTTTCCTAAATTGTAGCAGTGCTGGAAGTTCCCAGTGGAATATTAGTTTAGGTACTAAAATTTAGGTAAACTCGCACACAGCCTACGTATAATATTCATTTTTAATGTATGCTGAAATTCATGCGTAATGAATAATGATATTAATAGCGAAGTACATAAATAACGCTTGTGTTTTATAAACTGGAAAACTCAAATCGTAATTATAGCATTGAATGGAGTTTTCTTAAATGTAAGTTTAAAATAAAAAAAATGTCCGAGGAGTACTCAAAAAGGTTTATTACTGTATATACTGTGAAGGAAATTCTAAAGAATCGGCGAAAAAAAGCCGATGCCGATGCTCAATTTTGTGCTGATACAGCGGATGCCGATTAATCGGTCGGACTCTAATAGGAAGTATTGGTTGATATCTTCTAAGTATGTTTATTTTATTTAAATATATGGCCATAAATGATTTTCCATACAAAATCACTTCGTCATCATTTTGTAAGCACGTGCTTGCGCTGGGAGTATGTATGTGTAGATATTTCGACTTTTGAGTAACAGATGGCGCAATATTTATAACCTAATTGCGGCGTATGCATGTAAACGTACATATCCTGAATGCAGTTAATGTGGATCTGTTTTTCTCTTAGTAATCTATGTACATACACTTGAACATATGAATGCATTATACGCGAAAACTTTTTTGTAATATCAGATCTGTACCGTTCGTTCGATTTTACAAAATGAGGAATCAAATTAAAGGGCTCGGCCGGTGGAGTGCAGTAACTTCTTATTTTTTTTTCAAAAAGAGTTGCCACCTGATAAAAAATTAAATTCCAATTATTTTGAAGTTAAATCAATTACTACACTATGAGTATCGATCGAAATGGTTTTGAAAAGGCTTTATTTCTTAATTATATGTAGGAGGGTTGCCACCTGTTTTAAAAAGCGATTAAGACCTAAATAAAGGCAGAAAAATTGAAATGTGTATCCTGATATGGATGTCCGATGAAAGAGGTTAAGGTTTGAAAATATTTTGCAGTGCGTTGCCAACTTGTTACAAAGTTAGATTCAATATAAGAAATAGGTTAAATAAACTACTTCAATATGAATATAAATCAAAATTTATTTGAAGAAACTTTATTTCCAAACTGCTTGTAGGAGGGTTGCCACCAAATTTTATAATTAAATTTATTTGAATTAAGAGTATTACATAATTTAAGTATCTATAAGCTTGCTTCTTCCACAAATAGATAAGGAAAGGACGGAAGAGTTGCTCAGCCTCTCAATAGAGGAATATTCTCCAACGAATATTGCAGAAGTCGCAGAGACGAGGAAGGAGAAAAATCCGCAGAGCACTTCTTCTGCAGCGGCCCAGCTTTGGCCAAGAGAAGAGCAGGCTTTTAAGGTAGGTACATCTTTAGCTATCTTCCGGAGTTATCTGGTGTAGGTTTATAAGAGCTTCAAAATGGTTCGTAGTCGTTGAGGTTCCCGTGTTTCGCAGTGGTATCACAAAGGACCTACAAGGTGTAAGTGAATTTGTTATTTGCATTGAGTGCCACACTCACCTAAGGAGTTTCATAACACTACCGGTCCTTCTCTTATCCGCAGGCTCATTTCCAACAGTTGCGTTGACCTGAGACCCAAACTAAATCTGCTTCTTCTATATTGCAACTGAGGCCATAACTTTAATGCACCTTCGGCGATATGCTAACCCACTTGCTTTGACAGCGTAGTAAACTAATACGTTTTAAAATTCAAAGCGATAGCAAATAATTCTTCCTGGAAATTATTCGCGAAATCAGGCCGATGTATTTAACTTCGTATTTCAGAGAAATTGCCTGCTCGGACTCCACGTGCGGAGGTATCAAATTCCCCGTTCCAGTCTGCGCCCGAGAGAGAGAGACTCTGAAGGGCCTGTGGACTTCTATTTCAGGTTGCGTATAATAGGTATCCTGTATTTTTCTCTCAATCTTCTGAATCGATGTACATTGTTTAAATATCGATGGGAAACAGACTTGCAATGATATCACCCACGTCTACCACACTCTACCCATATATAGCATTTTCAGTTTAAATGAAACTTTTTTCAAATTAAATGAAACCTTTTTCAGGTTAAGCGAAACCTTTTTCAAATTAATTGAAACCTTTTTCAGATGATGCGAAACCTTTTTCAAATTAAATTAAGCCTTTTTCGGATTCAATGAAACTTTATTCAAATTAAATGAAACTTTTTTCAGATTCACTGAAACTTTATTCAAACCAAATGAAACTTTTTTGAAATTAAATGAAACTTTATTCAAATTAAGTATTAAACATTTTTAAATTAAGGAACAGGAAATCAACTTAACCTATTAATAGCCGTTTGCGCCATGTCTGGCTAACACTAAAGGCTCTGTTATGCATATTTTGCATTGCTTGAGAGTTGTCACATAAGGAATCTGTTAAATGAGCTTCGCGTGTAAGCTGTTACCCAACGCACAGCATTACATACGTAGAAGTCTGTTGGTTTTTGATTTCTACGTAAAAACACAAACAAATACTCTCCCTTCTCACTCACTCGCTTAAGCGAAATGTAAACTTTGGCATTTGCATAACAATTGTCTAATTATTTTCTTTTAACTTAAACAAATCCTATAGATTAGAGCACAGTCTAATCACGGCAACATTCAACTTCGGTTCAAGAATAATTTTGACATGTCCCATTTCTCTTTTCCTTTTCACAACATCCTTTACATGTACTCCCGAAAACAGAGATATTTGAAGTTTTATAAAATGAATAAATTATATGATTTGCCTAGTTACCAAAACCACTCGAAAATCACAGCAAACCAACCAACCTACCAGAGCCTTATTTTAAGAAATGAAACCACCAATTTTGGTCCAATTGGACCGAAACGGCAACACTGTATTTAACATGCCTTGGCCGTAAGGGAGAGCAACACGTAACAGCTAATTCAAAGTAATCCAAAAAAGAAGTTTCATTTCATTTGAATAAAGTTTCATTTAATTTGAAAAAAGTTTCATTTAATTTGAATAAAGTTTCATTGAATCTGAAAAAGGTCTCATTTAATTTGAATAAAGTTTCACTGAATCTGAAAAAGGTTTCATTTAATTTGTAAAATGTTTCGCTTAACATGAAAAAGGTTTCATTTAATTTGAAAAAGGTTTCGCTTAATTTGAAAATGGTTTCATTTAAACTGAAAATGCTATACATCCAGAGTACAGAGTTGGGTTAAGACCCCACCTCTTTCGTAAATCCGCTTTCAAGAGCAAAAATCAACATTCGCTTTCTTTACTCTTTCCTCTATAAATATTTTTCAACTGAGCTTAGGATCGGGTATGATTGCCTGACACTTGGCTCCTTAAGGTAATCAAGTTTTGATAATTCAAAGCTAGGGACTTTATTCCTCGCCATAAAGAGAATTGTTGTGTTTTTTCTGAGCCGGCTGCAAGCTCATTCATCCAACCTTCCTAAAGCTCCTTCCATGATATTGCTCCTCATTGGGGGAAATAACTCGTATTAAAGTTTCCACATTATCAGCATAGGCCCCTACTTTCGCTTCCCCTTGGTTAAGCTTGACTGGCACTGACTCCCTACTGGTAACCCATAAAAGTGGCGAAATCACTCAACCTAGGCACTGTCCCTATTACCATTCTTTGTTAGTATGCAGCTTCCCAGTTTCACTAGAATTTAAACACTTTTGCCACTGAAAAAATTATTCTTTAATAATTTAATTCTTGCAATATTTTTATGATCAGTCCAAGGATGCGTGGGGGTTGTGAAGAGTATGCCTTTTATACCCCTTTTTATACCCGAGCGCACTTGTGCACAAGGGTATTATAGCTTTGTTCACATAACGGTTGTTTGTAACAGGCAAAACGAATCGAGATAGATATAGACAAATGTATACATAAATGATCAGAATGAAAAAAGAAATCGATTTAGCTGTGACTGTCTGTCCGTCCGTCCGCCTGTGCAAATGATAACTTGAGTAAAAATTGAGATATATTAACGAAACTTGGTACGTATACTTCTTTCGGGCGAAGGACGGATGGTATTGAAAATGGGCAAAATCGGACAATAACCACGCCTGCCTCCCATATAACGGTAGTTTTCAGAAATACGAAAACTGCGATAATTTAGTAACCACGCCCACTTATGATTACATGTGTATATCTTGATAACCGCTCGACCAATTTCTGCCAAATTTGGCCCGAGTGTTGGCCTTGGTACAACACAGTAAATGGCTGACAGTTTTTAAAATCGGACAATAACCCCACATCCCATATAACGGTAATTTCGAGAAATATATAATCTTTGATAAATCAGTAAAAACTAAAGCTAACTTATTCGAAATTGATGCTTGCAATAATTCTTTTCCAGGAAATACGTTTATGATAAAATTTTGGAAAATGGGCGTGGCACCGCCCGCCCACTTATGATCACATATATGTATCTCAGTAACCGTTCTGCCAGTTTGTACCAAACTCGGTACGGTTATTGTGCTTGCTACATAAAAGCAAAATATTGAAAATTATTGAAATCGGACTAAAATTACGGCCACTTTTCATATAACGGTAAATTTCAGTACCTTCAAACTTCGATATTTTGAAATTTAAGGACGCTAATTTACTCAAAATTGATACTAACAACAATCCCTTGAAAGGAAATAACATTATTTGGAGTTTTGGAAAATATATAATATAATATATAAGGTTATCCCATTATGTCTAACTGAACGTTATATCGAAGTTTTTTTAAAATAGGGGTAAAACTACCCTTGCGGACCATGATGCGGCAGTTTTCGGAAAGGTGAAAAACATATATAAAATACTTGCGCCGGGTATTTAATGTTCGGCTCCGCCTGAACTTAAGACTTTCTTACTTGTTTGAATTTGATATTATGTGTCATTGTAGGGCGACTCCAAAATCTTTGATGTTTGAGGAATTGTTGTTTCTTTTAAAAAGTTAAATATTTTGAGCTTGCACAAAAAATTATAAATACTAAGGACTATTTTCACAGTCACTCTATTGGTTAACTGGATGTACTATATTGGTTAACTATAATTCAACCAATTTTCAAATTGATACTATTAAATGAAAAGTGGCTGGTTAACATTAATCTTTTAGTTAACGTATACATGACCAGGGTTCGGACTTGAAGATTCGTAAACCGCACTGAATTAAAAAAAAAAAAACGCAGTAAAACCAATTTTTTCTCGCAGTAGATTTTTGAGTTTGCTCCTGTTTTAATTTACAAGCATGTATGTACATGTTATACTAATAACTAAACATATTTTGCATACAAGTATGTGCTATATTTTATGTTGCAGAAACATCTTTTACTATTCGAAATATATTTTACGTCGACAAATTTATATATTTTTTTTAATTATAATAATTCAATTGGTGATAAAAAATGCCTTGCCTTGCATTAAATAGGAATACAAAAATAGCCTTTAAAATAAATCGCAGTATATTTGAAAAAGAAACCTCAGTGATGCAGTAGAACATTAAATTTTGGTAAAAAGCCCTCTAGATCTACCGAAATTGCAATAAGTCCGAACGCTGTTAGTGAGTGTGAAAACAGCCCTAAAGTAGCATATTAACAACAACTGTATAACCATATTATTCAGCGTAAAATAAGAACATATATTTTCAAAATGATTTGGTTTTACGTACATATATTTTTTTTAAATTTGGCTTTCTTCCACATCTAGTGCTTGCGATGCGATGCGCAGACATACTGCGTTGTGTATTTGACCTATTTCATAAAAAATAAAATTTATATGAAAAATATTAAAGGTAGAGTTAGAAAAGAGTTTAGTTACTTAACCTAGATAACTGTTTAGATAACTATATTTAGATGACTTTTTTCTGTGTACTTTTCAAGTGTTTCGACAGGGTAAATATTACGAACGCATTTGAATAATAGCGCACAAACGATGGATTTGAAGGGAAACAATCGTCAAAGGCGATTTCCAAAATTTTTAGGCGCAAAAAAGCCAAATAAATCGCCCAATCTGGACACTCTAGTAAAAGCAGTCGTTGTTAGCTCACGCTTGCAGCACCTTCAATAAAATAAATTCTCAAAAATCAACTGGATCTTTTACCAACTTGAAGCTTGCCCTTCATACAATTTAATGGGCTACCATGCTTTTCTAAAGATTTTGTTTAAAATGGGTAGGTTCAGAAGGCGCAGAAGTTGAGCCCAACCGTTGCTAAAAAAATCAGTGATCGTTATGCGTCTTCTGAACGGCTTCAAAATTTAAAATGTGAATTTATAGTTATACTAGTTATAAAAAAAAATAAACATTAAACAAACTAAAGAAAAACTGATCAAAACATCGCACTCCTATTATTTCGTGAACAATTGTGCATACTGGAATATAAAGCATGGCTAAATTTCTTCATTCAACTAAATATTCCCCGAAATTATGCCGAAATGCTGGAACCATCCATAATTTTCCAGCTCTGGCCTAAAAGAGAATTATTCCTTTAAATTAATGGCGTTTTCTTTTCTATCGAAAAATGTTGCCTTCCATTGCCACCCTGCGCACAAATATAAAGAAGGGCGTAACGAAAAGGCAAAATCTATTGTTGAAAAGAAAACTCCATTAGTATGCATAATGCTATACGAATCAGCGTAGTTTCCTATTACATTGGAAAAGGTGTACTGCCTCTTTAATATAGAAATGTACATATATATCAATTTACTTATACATGTATTTTAGTACTTTAATGTGTGAATCTATCAGAACACTGATTTTACTCTTTTTTTTGTTGATTTGAAAAATCTGCTAGTAAGCAGAGGACTGAAGGCGAGGTTAGAAATTAGTCGCCTGCGAATCGACTACTTAATAGTACAATTTTTCGATAATTTTTAATAAATTCATGACACTGCTTTTACAAAAATCAAACTTTCATTCAAATTATGTGTAAATATTCACTATGACTGTAGCCTAAAATTTATTTATATGAAGCAGTTAACAAGAGGCAATGTTTTTAAAATCAATTGCCTACTTCTTTACTACTTAATACAAACAAATTCGAAAAAAATATCCTTAAAATTGAGCTCATTTCACTTTGAGCAGAATTACATATGCAGAATTAAATATGCATATTAAACTACTGACTTAGCACTGTTCACCGTAGATCTGTCGAAATATAAATGACGATTGCCGTTCGAAATTCCTTCTCATTTATGTATACGCATTGGCTGTTAATCTTCATAAGGTAGGTAGAGAATGCACTTTTTGACACAGTTTATCCCCGCTAATCATCTGCACTGCAAACAAAAACATTTTCTACATCTTATCACTTAAAAATCTGTGTATGTATGTACCTACTTATTTATATGCATATGATGATTTCTTAAATTATTGACATTTTTGCTGTTATTGTTTACGCATGCGTACCCTCAGTGCACTGTTCCCTAAATTAAATCGTTTGTACACTTTTGTATGTACAAACATATGTATGTTAGGGTGGTCCTTAAAATACCAAATATTCTACTATGTTTTACATCCACGGAAATTTCAAAATTTGAAATAAATTTATAAGGTTCGCTACCAGGGTTTGAAAAATTAGATTTATTTAAATTGCAAAAGTTTAGATTTTGACCTGCTATAACTCGAGTTTATGAAGTTATATTTAAAAAATTTCGATAATATGTCAAATTTATCAGGATTTAAGTGAAAATTATGTCGAATTTTTGCGATTTAAAAAGATTCTATTTTTTCAAGCCCTGGCAGCGAATCTTTAGCTTGTTATACCCGAGCGCACTTATGCACAAGGGTATTTTAACTTTGTTCGCATAACGGATGTTTGTAACAGCCAAAACGAAGAAATCTGTTAAAAATCTTTGAAATCGGGCAATAACCACGCCCACCTGCCATATAACGGCAATTTACAGAAAACCGAAAACTGCGATAAATCAGTAACTGCAATAATCACTTATCAGAATATTAGAATATTATAAATTTTTGGATGGTAGGGTTGCCAGACTTTTTATGCCCGAAATGAGTACGTTAGACTTTTTCATGGTAAAAAAAAATCAGTACTTTTCAGTACATTTTTATTCAAAGCAAAATTATGACTGTAAGTAATATATGTATAATACTTTAAAAAGCCAGAGTACTTGTTTTTAACAATATTTTGGTATATAAATAAAATATAGTTCATAAAAAATAAAAGTGTTGTTCACACTCACATGAGTGGACACATCATTGTTCACAGAGGCCAATAAATCATTTTATATTTATGACATTTTTGAATAGCAGTCTTCAGTGTTTAAATAGTCAAACCATTCTATACACTTCATTTTAAAATTACTTTTAATTTTAAATTCACTTAAAACAAGTAAGAAAGTCTAAGTTCGGGCGGAGCCGAACATTAAATACCCGGCGCAAGTATCAAATATATGTTTTTTCACCTTTCCGAAACCTACCGCTAGATGGTAAGCCGGGGTGTATCAATTTTGAGTAAATTAGCCCCCTTAAATTTCGAAATATTGCAGTTTCAAGCATTTCTCAAATTTACCGTTATATAAAAATACCGAGTTTGGTAAAAATTGGTAGAACGGTTACCGATATACATATATCATAAGTGGGCGGTGCCACGCCCATTTTCCAAAATTTTACCACAAACGTATTTCTTGGTAAACAATTCTTGCAAGCATCAATTTTGAATAAATTAGCTTTAATATTTACTGATTTATCGAAGATTTTGTATTTCTATAAATTACAGTTATATGGGATGTGGGCGTGGTTATTGTCCGATTTT
This sequence comes from Rhagoletis pomonella, assembly GCF_013731165.1. Lineage (NCBI taxonomy): Eukaryota > Metazoa > Arthropoda > Insecta > Diptera > Tephritidae > Rhagoletis > Rhagoletis pomonella. Next base: position 59,682,111 of record NW_023458557.1, read on the forward strand.
TTTAAATTTTCGGCCATTTAGTATGCTGTATCAAGGCCAACAACTGTGCCAAGTTTGGTAGAAATTGGTGCAGCGGTTACCAAGATATACACATGTAACCGTAAGTGGGCGTGGCTACGCCCATTTTCCAAAAATTTATAATACTCTTATTTTCGTCTGAAAATTATTATAAATATAAATTTTGAGTGAATTATCTTCAGTAGTTACTAAAATATCGCAGTTTTCGTATTTCTGGAAATTACCGTTATATGGGAAGTGGGCGTGGTTACAGTCCGGCTTCGCCCATTTTCAATAACAACCTTGGATTAATGGAAACCTACATACCAAATTTTGCTGAGATATCTCAATTTTTGCTCGAGTTATCGTGTACACGGACGGACGGACAGACAGACATGGCTTAATCGACTTCTCATTTCATTCTGAGCATTTATGTATACATTTGTCTATATCTATCTCGATTCGTTTTGGGTGTTACAAACAACCGTTATGTGAACAAAATTAATCTACCCTTGTGCATAAGTGCGCTCGGGTATACAAATTTTAATTAGAAGCCGGTATCTCTCTTTGCGCCAGGCAGCAAACTTTATACTTAAGATCCTCTCAGTTGCTTCGTTTGAGTGTGGTATTGACAAAAAAAATTACATATTTTTGCAAAGTGTAGAAAAATACCTATATTTAAGGACTTCATCTATAATTCCTCATGGCTTAAATTTATTTTTTTAACTACGCAAAAACTTTGAAAGACTAAGAGTTCGATAAAAAAGAGTATCTAACTCTTTGTCTTATAGGCTAAACTCTTTTACAATATCAGTAAATTGTGAAAAAAGAATTGTAACTTATAGGAGAAAGCCATTCGAATATTAAAATTTGTTGTTATTAAAATAAGAGTTATTTTCGAGATAATTACTTAACAACACTCAACAAAAAAACGCCAGCCTTTTTTTAAATAATTTAAGCTCCATCATATTATCGCAACTGGTACGCAACGACCCGGCGATATGCTTATAAAACGATTAACATTTTTGTTGTATTAATTTCTTGGCCATATCAAACATTATCTGAAACATGTCAACTATAATTAAATTAGTTTCTTTTCACTTTTTAGCCGACTTCAAAAAAGGGAGGAAGTTATCAGTTCGTCGGAATATTTTATTTTAATTTTATTTTGTATGTACGTACGTTACCGCATAACTTTAGACCACGTTAACCGATTTCGATAATTCGGAAAGGTGATACCTCAAGGGTGGTCGCATACTAATTTTGTTTAGATCTGATAAATGGATCGTGAAGAAATTAACGATAATCCTAAATTTTTATACGAGAATTGAAGTCGGTTTTGTTTTTGCTTAAAAAATACTTCTTACAGTACAGTTTAAGGGAGTTCCAACGTTATGTTGATTAAATCCTAAAGTATTTTGTTTGAATTGAAAATTCAGAACAAATTTTGAAAAATCAGGACGTTAGCTTACTGACTGAAGAAATAAATAAAATCAGTACTGTACTGATAAAATCTGACAATCGTAATAATGGGGCGTGACTCCGCCCAATTATGACTACAAATGAGATACACAACCCCTTTATCGATTTGTACCTAAGTTGGTTCAATTATATCATTAAATCTAACCCTGCATATTATAGAAAACGTTTGAAATCGGGTAAACACCCCTACTTATCATGCAAATGTAGTCCAGAGAAAGTTGAAACGACGATATTTGATACCTGCGCCGGGTATATAAAGTTCGGTTTCGCCCGAACTTATACTTCTTTGCTTGTTTAATTTTGAAATTTTTGTGGATTTCTAGATTTCTTACGCAGAACAAAATAAATCGATGTCCCATGCAAAATTCAGATATTGATATTTTAGAGACTACCCTAATGTATGTATGCTATTTGCTTATAATTTGGGAATTATCGCTAAGCAAATGTTTTTGAACATTTCTTGTGTATCTGCAACGTTCCGAACATAATTATGTAGTATTAATGACTATTGATGATTGATATTGATTTGAAAATCCGTTTTTTTTTAGAATTTTGATTGGTAATAGTAAAAATATGGTTCGTTATGCTCTAAAAACAATCTATGCGAAAGATGAAAAATTTCGGTCAATATCTTAGGCTCGCCCAAGTCCATCTAAGTTCAATGTCCTCAAAAAATAAAAATTAATAAACACATTAATTAATATAATTTTTTACTAAAATTGTAAGTGTCTCCGAAAATATTACTCTTACATTATTTGGTATATGAACCTTTTTTTCAGAGAATCATTGTAAGGTAAGAACAACATTTTTTAGCACTTGAACTTTGGTGGACTTGGGCGAGCCTTAGATATTGACCAAAAATGGTCATCTTATTACCAATCAATACCGTAAAAAAGCGGATTTTCGGCTCACGCTAATATACATACATACATACATACCTGTAAATACATAGGTTTGCATATTATCTAAGTTGCTTCACAAAGGACCAAGCTTTTCACCAAATCACACTGATAAGTTAAAAGCTTTAGGGCAAAAAGAATAAGGTAATCATATCCAATTTGTGACAGTTAAGATAAAAATGTAAACAAAGTTTATACAAGTTAGAAACGTAAGATATACTTTGAAGGAATTAATGCAGCTGTTTTGCTATTGCTATTACCTGTCCAATGTTCTTGGCGCAATTCAAGGTTTCTCGTGGCCTTTCGCGTATTTTATAATTGTACGGTTTGCTCTTGCTATGTTATGATTGAAAATTAAACAAATACTATGTAAACTAATAAGTAAATAACGCATTTCCGTTATCTCATGTCAAACTTGTTTCAGCGCTGTGCCATCTGCAGTGATTTTGTTCGTTATTTTTTTTTGTAATTACCTTTTAAAAAATATTCAATGAATTTTATTTATTACTCAGAAAATGTCCAATATTTTTTGAATTTCATTTATTGTTTTATAAATAAAACTAATTTTTAATTTGAAAATAGTCAAAATTACAAATCTCTGAAAGAGCAATGTACATAATTATATTTAATAACTACTCCGGGCAAAATCGAAACTAGAAAGTTTTTTCTGTCTGCGGTCGCTCCCCGGCAGGCAATGGCAAACCTCAGTATCAAGGCGCACCCCACATTATTATATACGGGATTTCCTTCAGTAGTTATTGCTGAACAGGATAATCTTCAGAAAACCTCTTCATTTTTAATTATTTTTTGAATGCTTTTTTATTAAATGATTGTCAGTTGGGGTAGATCAGAAAGGTGTTTAAGGATAGTCCTCGTGCTTTGAACTTTTTATTCTGATTTTTTAGAAGGTTTTTGGGTATGCAGTTTTATAGCCCATACAATTTTAGTCTAATGAAGTGCAAGTTTCAAACGGCTAAGAAATCGCGTTCATTTTTGAGATTTTTTCCCTTTATTTAAGCCCGATTTATGCCACCGCCCACTTCAGTGAATTTGTACAGTTTATTGGTTGCGCAATGTCTGGTAATTTGCGCAACGCTTCAGCGCTCCACATGAACGATGTATTTTCATCGCAGTCATCGAGTGCTCCGATACCAACAACTCACGCCAACGGGGCTTGCGCAAATATACAATACACACCAAATAATTTTAACTTCCCTAAGAAATTGCTTGACTTTCCTGAATTTAGCGATCGGCAAGGCTGTTTTTGGAGTCGATGGCGGCTATTGGTATATGTAGTAATTTTGACAACAACCAGCGTTTTCAAAGGTGCTTGAAAGGCGATGCGCGCGAGACGGTGAAATCGTTATTTATCCACCCTTACAATGTCAGATGCATTATTGAACAATTGAAGTTCAGGTTTGGGCGGCCAGAGCAACTGATTCGTAGTCAGTTAGCGCAGGTTAAGGAAATAGCGCCAATTTCCGAGAACTTTTTGAGTAAGCTAATACCGTTTGCGACCAAAGTAAAAAAATATTTGTGCTTTATTGCAGTCAGCTGGCGCCGAACATCATATCTGCAACCCGATGTTGCTTGATGAACTTATCGCGAAGTTGCATGAGAAAACGCATTGAGTACGCGACCGCCTTGCAGATGCGAGCTACTGCACTACATTTTAGTGATTGGCTTACATCACTTGCCAACGTTATATGCACGGTTAACGATGAATGTCAACATCCCCACTGAAGCAACGGTGAGCGACCAAAGTTAAATCCCGGCGATTATGTTGCGCCTGCCTAAATGCGGGTCACCACCACACCAATTGCAGAAGATGCAAGGTTTGTGGTATCGATGGGTGCAATCGGGCACATCACAGATTGCTCCATGAGTCCCGGCCAGAGCACCCGTCAGCTCCATCCCCGTCATCGTCATGAAACGCCGCCCGCTCTGCGTCATCGCGGTCTACGTCGCCACTGAACAATCCTCATCAGCAACTGCCTCGCTATAAAGGCGCAACAGTACTTAGTTGTGCTACCAACTCTCCAGAGAGAAAGCTGCGCTATCGCATCCTCCCGGTCACATTGTACGGAAAGCAACGCTGCGTCGCCACCTACGCTTTACTCGATGAGGGCTCATCTATAACGATGCTCGGTAGTAGCCTTGCAAAGGAGTTAGACTTGCAAGGACGGCCACACAGTCTGCATGTTCAATTGTTCGGGAGACATGCGGTACAAGAGCCGGCCACTTTAGTTGACCTACATATGCCGGTATGAAAAAAAGGCAGAGACTGCAACGAGTTCACGCCGTACGAAACCTTCAGCTGCCAACACAAGCGATCTAATACTGGACAACAAAGAAGTGAGCCACTTGCCGGTGATACCCCACGACTCCTAATCAGCATAGACAACTGCCACTTGGGTTTATCATCGTCCATCATTACGATGAGGAAAAACGGACCATTTGCGGCCAAACCGCAATTAGGCTGGGTGGTGTTCGGTCCAGTCAGTAAATGCTCGCCCTCGACGATAACGTGTATATTTGTGAACTCCAGTCGGAATGAAGCGCTTCACAACATGGTCGCAGATTTTTTCTAGACTGAAAGCTTTGGTGTGAGACCATCGCCACCTATCAAAAGCGTGGCCGACATCTGTGCGCAAGCCATCTTGAAGTGGACAACCTGTCGTGTTGGACCACGTTTCCAGACTGGACTGCTTTGGAAGAATGACGACGTTCAGTTGCCGGATAGCTACGGAATGGCGCTAATAGGTTAAGGAGCGTTGAAAGAAAATAGAGTCGTGATGATTGATTTTCTGTCACCTATAAGCAAATCATTGACAGCTACCTTTAGAAGGGCTACGCACACAGACTCACAACGTCAAAATACGCTTTGTCGATGCCACGTACCTGGTACTTGCCGAATTTCGCGGTAGTTAATCCGAACAATCCGTCCAAACTGGGAATCGTGTTCGACGCTGCCGCCGCGGTCAATGGTATTTCCTTAAACAGTCGTCTGCTTAAAGGACCACAATAATACAAACCGTTGCCGTCCATTCTTTTTCGGTTCCGTGAAAGAGCAGTTGGCTTGTGTGGCTACATCAGGGAAATGTTTCACCAAGTGCTTACACGCCCATAGGATAGACTCGCCCAGCGATTTTTATGGCGTTACGGTGACTCTGGCCGAACTCCCGATGTGTACGAGATGCGCGTGATGACGTTTGGAGCCGCTTGCTTAACATGTGCGGCCCACTACGTTAAAACACGAAACGCGTTAGAACACGGCAGCGACAGCCGCTATACAGCGGGCGCTATAACTACTATTTTGGGCTTCAGTCAAATTTCCTTAAGGCAGTACGCAGTTCTTAAGAAATTTACTACGCTTTCTACTACGGTTTTCTAAAGTTTTTTGTGAAAAAAGAGCACAAGGCAACCCAGGTTTGCAACAAAAATATATGCCCGTTCCATTATTTCTTGAGGAAAGAGTGAGGAAACAGGCTGTGAGGTATCAAAAATGTCAAAATTCCTTGGACACACACGCGAAATAATGGCAATTTTTTCTTGACCGTTTTCTTAAGAACTGCATACAGGGCTTTACTGGTGTAAGGAATGCTCTGGGTTTGCATTAGCACTCAACGATTGACAATTTTAAATTTGGACTCAAATTCAATAACGTGAGTGAAGCGGTGGTAAGCGATACTGTATGTCTTACGAAGAGGGAGCTCCTCAGTATTGTCATGTCCATATTTGATTCCTGGGTAACTTTGTTGTCAGGACGAAGCTGTTAATGCGAGACGAGTGCTGGAACGAATGTTGTTTCGGCGTAGTTTTGCAGAACTTCCTGTCTTCTTCTCAGGAACTCTAGAACTATTGAAAAGCTACTCAGAACAGTTTTAATTTTTATTTTTTCAAACTTTTACTTTTTTGACATTTTCGAAAAAAGTGTTATTTCGGCGTAATTTTGCAGAACTTTTTTCCCCTTTTTCAGAAACTCTAGGAAAATTTGTATCAAAAACTACACCTAAATCAACAAACCCTTTAGGTCAACTAACTGTTTGAGGTTTTGTTGTGAAGAAGAGTATTTGATAATTTGAAGAAAAACACATCGACACCTCCAAACCCAACCATGCTAAGTCACCTACATATATGAAAGCATTTATCAACATTAAATAAAGTTTGTTGATATGACACCAATTTACCGGATTATTCAAGTCGTGCTGCGGAAAGAAAGCTTCCGACAAAATATTTATTCTACGAAAGATGTTAAGCTTATCGGGTAAGATTAAACACCTGGAAAATTTTGAGCATCATCCAGTTTCATTAATAAAACAAACGAACAAAAGTGGCTCCAGCGTGCTACCTTGGAGAACACCGGAGATTGCTACAAAATAGTGGGAGTTGCAGTTTTAAAAAAGAGTTTGTCTTAAAAGCCTAACTCGAGATATCTTATCAAAATGTCACAAATATATATGTATTTACTGCTCAATGAGTTGTCCATTTCCTGATTACACAATAACAAACACAATACTATTTATATCTAAAGACAAAAATTACACTGTCAACAAATCAATTAATGCGGGAAACTTAAGCCAATTAAAAGATCGAACGAAAATTGAAAAAATAAGAAAGAGCAACTGACAGTGACAAGAAGTAAATAGATGAATAAGTAGGTAAACTGGAGTAAAATGTGAGAAATAAGAAGAATATATGTTCCATACAGTGTTGCCGCGACGTTGGGGAAAAATATAGCACTTACAAGACCTGAAATGTATCCATATGTATCACTTTCATTTTCTAATTTAAGTAAATATTCCAGCACCGTTAACCGTCCCTGAAATATTAAATTAACAAAAATTCCGTATTGAAAAAATCAGGTCAAAAATTTTTATTTTAAATATTAACCTTCCCTTATGGCAACGGTGTATGTAGTTAGAACCGCAGTTAACCAATTTTTGGTCATACAATTTTCGTAGCTGTTGCCACAAAAGCATAACAAGTTTTTTCATGAAGAGAACTGTAAGGGAAATACATATATATCTACTTGACCTTAAGAAAAGTTTGCAAATTTATACTTCCTCAATTCATACGAAAAAGTATCACTTTGGGTAAAAACGGCAACACCGATCCCATATGCGGGAACTAGAGCAATACTATTATTTTATGTGTGTGAGCCGAAATAACAAAAGCTTTATGTAAAAACTTATGGGGCGTAAATTGGAGGCTTAACTGTTGGCATTATTAGATGACTATGGGCAGCAAAGACAATGATAATGAGCATAGAAATTTAGTGACAGTGACAATGACAACAGCAATAACAATTACAATAAAATCATTGAAACAAAAACAAATCAAGCGCTGCCAAAAACAATTGCTTAGAATAAATAAATGGCTTGGAGTAAGAGGCAATCAATGAAAGGCGGGTCGCTTCTCAAAACAATGAATGTGCTGTCTTACTGCCAAAAATCATGCTGATAATGACATGCTGATAATGTCGAAAATATGTTTGCCTACCAAAATAAATACATAGAAGACAAAGATGTTTGTTCAAATGTACATGAGTATGTATGTACATATTTATGTATGTAAGCCAAGAATATGCCAACATCATTACTAGGGCTCAGAATCTCCTGCACTAAAAAATCGAAAAAATGCGCATATAATATGCAATAAAAATTCAAAAATATGCGCCATAAACAAGTGAAATATGCATTAAAAAATATTTTCCAAATATTTTGTTGCCGGTACAAAAATAAATAATACATGCATTTTAACAAGAAAATAAGGAAAACTCCATATAAAAAACGGTAATGAAATGGCCAAAAATTTTCACGTGTCAAATTTTCTTAAGACAGTACGGAGTTGCTAAGAAATTTGCTACGCTTTCTACTACAGTTTTCTAAAGTTTTGTGTAAAAACGGAGCACAAGGCAACCCATCTTTTCAACAGAAATCTATGCCCGTTCGATTATTTCGTGGAGAAAGAATGAGGCAGCACACTGTGAAGTATCAGATGTCAAAATTCCTTGTACACACACGAAATAATGGCAATTTTTTCTAAGCAGCAGGATTCTTAGCTTAAATAGGAACATTGACAGTGGTTTAGATAAATATTTGGAAAAAATTATAGGTATTTTATTTTTTTGTCTAGAGATGTCGCACTGAATTTAAATGGTTGTAAATCAAACAAAGCAAAAATAAGTAAACCTCACATGCATATATTTTAAAATATAACTACTAAAATATGCGCAATAAATATGCGAAAAACATGGATTTTTTTGCAAAATTGGTTAAAATATGCACTATCGTTTGTATGCCATTTTAAAGGAAATTCCATGATTTATAAAAATAACGTCACCATTTCCATCTGAAGATGTCCAATAAAAACATGCATTTGCATGAGATTCCGAGCACTAATCATTTCAAATGATAAGGACTATGAAATATAAGTAGATGAAAATGACAAAGGCGAAAACAAAGTTTGACAAAGAAGACGTTGAAGTGATGAGGTTGATGGGCAAACAGTAAATTGCACAGTATGGGTCCTACAATTGTCCCCCGTAGGCAGTGTTGGCAGACGAAAGGAAGCGACACTTTAAGTATTTCGTCAACGAATATTCATGTACATAAGTATGTATATATGCATGTATGTAAATACACGTGCTCATGCTTATTTGGCTGGTCATTGAGCAGTGAAACCTTATGAGGGCGTCCACTAAGAAGGCGTACTATTCATTTATATTCGGTGGACCACGCAAGTATTCAATTCATTCCAAGCTACAGTGCGGCCAAAGAAAATCCTTCAAAATCAAATTATGTCATACCCGTTCGTATTTTGATTGACTGCGCTACGAAAATGAAATGTCTGCTATTAGGCAGCAACCGCATTTCACCTTGCTACTCTGTACCATCTCTCCCCCGCTTCAATTTCTGCATTTGTGCACTCAGCCTTTCATCGCAGCTTTCACTTTGCTTTCAAACTCATTTCGAAGAGTTATCAATCTTTGCGCTTCAACACCAACAACCTGTAATTGTTGATGATGAACGCGTTTTAGTCCTCCTGCTCCTTACCGTTCAGTTTTTCGGCTTACCCTCCCGAGTAGATGTTTGTATGCTTATTTGACACTGATGGCGGTTGTCCGCCATTCAAACCGTTGACAGCTGTTTGACGTCTTACGGTTGGAGATATTTTCGGATTATTTATTAGTAATATGTATACTCGTATTTATTTAAGTTATGAGCGAAATTATTATGAATTATTGAAAATTATTCTAAAGAGAAATGTTATTGGTTTCAAATTTGTTGAGGTCTAAAGGATCGTCCGTTGATACATACATATGTGAGTATTGGGGTATATTCACATTTACTGAGATTTTTATTTGAACTAAACTATTTGAGCTTCATATTATTTATGTAGCTTCTTAAGATTTTATTATATTATTCTTCTCCATTTGTGCTACAACCGCTGAATATATTTTATGCGAGCTGAACATAACAAGCCAGTCTTCTCGTTAACTGACATCAGTTAAAAACAGCATTAGATGCTCTAGTCCAGCATATAGGCACTAAATATTTGTCTAAATCTTTATGATATCAGCATGCTACTGAGAAAAATGTATGTATGTATGAATGTATACCAGGACGAGCATGACGAGAAACTTTTAAAAAGGGATTTTCATTTGGTCCACAGAAGATTGTGTTGCTTAGTTAGATAATCAGTAGCAAGAGATATTAGCTATCGGATTTCAAGGCAAAGCTAGTCTTCGTGTTAATGCTGGGCCCCAGTTGCAAGTAGAAATCTACTAATACAAAATTATAAGTGCCAAAATTGATAGCGGGGCATACTTCGTTTTCAGATGTAAAACAAAGGAACCGGTGAATGATGATGACGTCCTTCAGAAAAATGTGGAGCATAATCGCGATGAAATGAAACTCTGTTAGAAATTGCTTTCTGAATTTACACCGAATTCCCTTGGTCGGATTAAATTGTAGTTATTAAAGGAAACCCAGCTGCCAGTTTATTACATTGGACTCAAAATGAGCAATCGATCGAACACAAGTGCCACGACTCGAGGCAAGATCTTTTAATATTCTCTAGCATTACATTTTGCAGCTTAGAAAAAGGAACTACAGAGGTTGGCCTAGCGGTGAACGAGGAAAAAGACAAAGTACCTCCTGGTAATACAAACAAATTCTTCGCGTATTGGGACACACGTTACTGTTGCCAATCATAACCTTGAAGTAGTGGTGGACTTTGTCTACCTAGGATCCAGCATAAATACCACCAATAATGTCAGTCTGGAGATAAAGCGACAAATAAATTTTGCCAACAAGTGCTACTTTGTAACTTAAATATATTTTGTGTTTCCTTCACTTCTCAATACATTTTTCTATATATATAAAACTGAAATGTCTTTCCTATGACCGTGATGACTGACCAAACGGCTGAACCGATTTCTATTCTGTAAAAAGTATTTTTTTTTTTGAGCTTGTGTGCGGAAGGTCTTTCGTTGATAAAAACTCAAAACTTTTTGTTATTGTTGCCAAAAATTAAAAAAAGCTGAGATGTCCCGATTTCACAGTTATGTATACAATTTTCCGCGTATTGTATGTCGCTAAACAACTAAAGGGATGGAGCGATTTGGTTCATATTTGGCACCTTGAAGGTAAGTACTCTGATTAAAAATTGTATCGCTAGGAGGCGCTGGGATCAGGATATTCCCAAAAACTGCTTTAGTTTCCGATTTGGCTCAAATTTAGAACATATTTTAGCAAATTGAAAAGAAATATTTGGACTAAAATCTTACATGCTCTGGCATGCATGCATATTCCCAAAAATTCGTATACACTGGGAGAAGAATAGTTATCTATACATAAATATCGCTTATTCTTGGAACCTCTTAAGCTAACGTTCCTGAACTTTTACACAGCTACATATGTTACCAAAAGTGTTGCCGCTTTGATACATATGTATCAAATTGGATACACTTTCGGCTTAAATTTTTAGGGATACTTCGTTTTTTTCCTCAGTGTAAATTTGGATACCTTTTCCCATAAGTATTCGTTAGTTGAAGGAAATTGTTTTATTTATGTACGAGCTATTATAACATTTTTAACAGTTGGATGCTCATTCTCCAAGCAAGAAATTTTCCTTTATTCTTGTCACTTTGAAAAATTAATTTTTTAGCTACATAAACGTTCATTTAATAACACCAAGTAGTTTGCAAATTAAAAATAGTTTTCCGGCCTGTAGTAGTTAACTGTAATGCAAAAAAATCTACTTTTACATCCCGAGCAACACTTGTCTTAGCATTCAAAGGAAATTTACAACCATGCCGATGACTAATTATCAACAATAACTTGACTGTACTAAAAATAACTTATAACTTCTAGATTTTCAGTTATATGTCGTTAAGGGAAAATTCAAACAAGCCGAAAATAGAAACTTTTCTTGAAGGCGAAATTTACAAACAGATACAAGCTTTTGAGAATTTTTTAATTTCATAGATAGCTCCCAATCCACCAGTTTGATTGAAAAACATTGTAACCTTAATAGCAGGAAATAACCATTTGCTGAACTAAATGTAAAAGGTCAAAATTAGTTTAAATTAGTACTATTTTGATAGATTAAGAAACATTTTTTGCATGTATTATTTGTGGAAATGTTATCGTAGTAATAAACATCGAACATGCGGAAACTTTGGCCCGTAGTTGTAGTCAGTACTTTTCTATACTTAGAAACAGATCTGGGAAACAAAAACCCGTAGTTATAGTCAAAATTACGTCGACACTAATGTTATATTACGTTCAAGTTGGCCCCATTTAACTTGTTAAATGAAATAGAGCTTTTTCGAAAACACAATCGTCCACATTGAACATTTGGAGTTAACTTTGACGGTTGTTTGATTACCAATAAAAAATCGGAAAAAATATTCAAAATCAAGTTTTTGTGTTTCAATTTGTTTTGTGCGAATGTCTGCTTCATGATATTAACGCATATGGATTACTTAGAGACTTCAAAATGTTTAGTTTGTATGCACTATTTATCTCTGCGTACGATGAGACCTCATGGAAAATAACTAATTACCTCTTTTTTGGCGGCCAGACATGCATACAATTTTGATATTTTTCGATAATTTTTAAATATTAATATATTTTAGAATATAAATTTTTTGAACGTTGGCGTGTCAAATGAAAGCTTTTGGGTCTTTCTGATTGGTCGGAGCAGAAAGCTTTCCGATACAACTCTGCGCTGAACTGGTTTTCAAACGAGTTAAATGATTTAACTGGTTCAATTTTCCAACAACAGTTGCTTGCGATTTAACTTATTTATGAACATGTTTTGTTCATTTAACTGGTTCAAGCCCATTTAGCATCTTTAACTCGTCGATTTGAACGAGGTATTAGTTGCACCTTTTTTGACAAGTATCCCATTGAAAATTATATCAAAAAGCTGCAATTAACTTTAGAGTCGACCTAATTTTGACTATAACTACGGGCCTTTGTTTCCCAAATCTGTGTCTAAGGATAGGAAAATACTGACTACATGTTAATAAGTATGTTAAGAGGCCGAGTTTCTCTTCCATAGATGTGGATGCACTTGGATACAGTTTCCGATTTTTTATGGATACTTTAAAGGCTAAAGCAGTGGCAACACTGGTTACCAATTACGTAGTACTTACTTGCTGTCTCTATTAGCGTACAGCCATCGCAGGAGAGCTCTCAGTTTCATCGCAAGCGACAGCTCTTCGCAGAAAAATTTTTGTACTTTAACATTTCCTCCCAGAAGATTTCATTTCAGAAACAACTTACGACAAAAATTACTGTATTCGCAAAAATAGCTAACTCCACGTTGTTTTGAGCATATCCTACTCCTACTAATATTATAAATGTGAACGTTTGTGAGTGGGTGTATTTGTTTGTAGCTCTTTCTCGCTAAAATAGCTGGACGTTTTTAAATGAAATTTGGCACACTTATAGGCTATGATCCGAATCAACATATAAGATATTTTTTGAAGAGAGTTGCTTTTTTAAGAAGTTGAAATCAGCTATTTGTCAATGGTAGATAAAATGTTACAACAATGTGGGTGTCAAACAACAGTAGTTTGAAAACGATTTATTTCAAAAACATTTTTGAAGAGAGCTGCCACCATTTCAAAAACTTAAAATCAATTTAGTTAACTATTTAAATCAAATATTTTAGTATTGGTACCCAATTAGAAAGGTTTAATACAAATTTATTTTTTAATATTTTTAAGGAGAGTTATCACCTGTTAAGAAACTCAAATAGAATTTCGTTAAAAGTTTAAACGAAATATGGGTACCAAACCAGAGAAGGTTAAGGAATCTTTCTTTCGCAAATATTTTTGAACATAATTGCCACCCGTCTAGAAATTAAAAATCGTTTTAATCAAACCCACTAGTAATATAAATGTGAAAATGAGTGAGTTAGTGAGTATATATGTTTGTTGCTCTTCCACGTGAACGCGGCTGGAAGTATTTAAATGAAATTTGGCATACTTATAGGCAATACCTGGATTAACGTACAGGAGGTTACCACTTTTTCACAAGTTAAAATCAACTATTTGTTAAGTTAGATGAAATATTACAACAATGTGAGTTGCCACTTTTTCAGAAACATAAAATCAATTTAATTAACTATATAAATCAAATATTTTAGTATGGGTACCAAATGAGAAATGTTTAAGACAAATTTATTTTCAAATATTTTAAAAGAGTGTTGCCACCTGTTAAGAAGGTGATAACTTAAAAAGTTAAACAAAATGATTTAATATGAGTATCAAATGACAGTAGGTTAAGAAAGCTTTCTTTCGAAAATATTTTCGAAGAGAGTTACCACCCGTTTAGAAATTTAAAATCATTTTAATCGACAAGTTAAATGAAATATTTATATATAGGTGTCAAATGGGAGAAGTTTTAGTAAGCTTTGCGGACTTTCAAACCCTTGCAAATGTATGATAGATCCGTAACACGTTTTTTATAAAAGTATTGCGAGCAGGAGATTGTTGTAACTTGGAGTAAATTAGCGTCCTCAGTTATTGAAATATCGGAGTTTTCGTATTTCTAAAATTTACCGTTATACGAGAACCGGGTGTAATTTTAGTCCAAATTGAATAGTTTTCAACAAATTGCTTTTTTGTACTAATGTTATTAAGTGCACCGAGTTTTGTAGAAGTTTTTAAATCGGTTACCGATATACACATTTGTGGTCATAAGTGGGCGGCGCCACGCCCATTATCCAAATATTTATAATATTATAATTTTCTACTGAGTGGTTAAAGCAATCATTGATTTTAAGTGAAGTAGCTGCAGTAGTTACCGATTTATCGCAGTTTTCTTGTTTCTGCAATTTACCGTAATATGGCAGGTGGGCGTGGTTATTGCCCGACTTCAAAGATTTTCAATAAATTTCTTAACCAGACCCTACCCAAGTCTCGTACCGAGTTTGGTAAGGAATGGTGTAGCTGCTACTGAGATAGAGCATTTCATCATAAGTGGACGGGGCCACGCCCATTTTCCAATAATTGCATAATAATTAGGGCTGTGCGATTATTCGATTACTCGAGCAAGTTGGTTAATCAATTATAAGGTTAATCAATTACTCGAGTAATCTAGATTTTGATTACTCAAAACGATGATTAATCGAGTTAATTGAAATATGATTACTCAAAAAAAATAATTTTGCTCGTTAAGAGAGTTTGCTTTGGAAAATGCTTATTTTCTTTTTTACATTCTGTATAGAAAAAAATTTTTCGTTTCAATTTTTGGAAACAGAAACCATGTTTTCAGAGTATCAAGGAACTTCAACTACTTTATATGTAAAGAGTTGAAATGTTGATTATTCATTTTACTCGAAATGTTGATTAATCATAAAGCAGATTACTCAAATATTTTTGTTTTTGGTTAATCAAAAATCTTGATTACTCGAGTAACTGAACTTTTGAGTAATCATAATTTCCAATTAATCGAATAATTGAGTTATTTACTTTATGATTAATTAAAATTTTGAGTAATCAATTAATCGCACAGCCCTAATAATAATATTATTTCTTACCACAATTCTGCTCCACATACTAACTTTCAACAATTTGCATCTAATATTTACTGAAATATCGCAGTTATCGAAAATACCGTTATATAGGAAGTGGGCGTGGCTACAGTCCGATTTCGCCGATTTTCAACACAAACCTATCTTGGATAAAGAGCAACCTACATACTAAATTTCGTTGAGATATCTCGAGCTATCGTGTGCACGGAAGGACGGATGGACGGTCAGACAGACATAGCTTAATCGACTTCACTTTCATACTGAACATTTATGTATACATTTGTCCATATCTCTCTCGATTCGTTTTGGCTGTTACAAACAACCGTTATGCGAACAAAGTTAATATACCCTTGCGCACAAGTGCGCTCGGGTATAATAATACCTTGATCAAAAACGGTGCTTTTTTCGCTTATTGAATGGAATCTCACCAGTTTGCTTAGCTCCCCATGGTGTGTTAGTGCTACCAAATTAGAGCACAAGTGTTATTATTATTAGAGCACAATCTTTTTATAAAATTAAGGAGCGGCTGAATGGTTTAACGATGTTAGCGGTACATAATGATATGCCGATTACAACACAAGGAGTAATTGAAACAAGTAAAAAAGTCTTAGTTCGGGCAATGTGGCAAGCACAATAACCACACCGAGTTTGGTACAAATTGGTAGAACGGTTACCGAGATACATATATGTGATAATAAGTGGGCCACGCCCATTTTCCAAAATTTTATCATAAACGTATTTCCTGGTAAAGAATTGTTGCAAGCATCAATTTTGAATAAATTAGCTTTATTATCACTGGAACCAGGGGCCGAATCGCGGCATTCGTGATCGAGTGATTACTCGTTTCGAATCGAATGAAACAAAATTGCAGTTGTTTTCTACACAATACAATTAAACGAGCGAAGCACACTCGCTAACGAATGCCGCGATCTCAAAATCAAATTTCGATTCGAGTTACGTTCGATATCGAATGCCGCGATTCGGGCCCAGTTTTTGCTTTAAGCTGAATAACGGTAAATTGCAAATATCTCGAAAACGTATCCATGGGAAAAAAATTAACTCGTTTTTCGGAATCACCGAGCAATTTTACATAGGAATTGGATAGTGGCGTCTGGAGAACAAAAACCAAATTAAAATTTGGGATCCAGTGTATTTACTGATTTATCGAAGATTTCGAATTTCACTAAATTATCGTTATATGGGGTATGGGCGTGGTTATTGTCCGATTTTAATCGTCATTTCGTATGTTATGCCAAGGCCAAAAACTGTGCCAAGTTTGGAAGAAATCGGTGCAGCGGTTACTAAGATATACACATGTAACCATAAGTATGCGTGGCTACGCCCATTTTCCAAAAATTTATAATATTCTTATTTTTCGTCTAAAACTTATTGTAAATATCAACTTTGAGTGAATAATCTTCAGTAGTTACTAAAATATCGCGGTTTTCGCATTTCTGAAAATTACCGTTATATGGGAGGTAGGGGTGGTTATTGTTCGATTTTGCCCATTTTCAAAACGGTCCGTCCTACGCCAGAAAGAAGTTCACGCACCTAGTTTCGTTAAGTTATCTCAATTTTTACTCGAGTTATCGTATGCACAGGCGGACGGACGGACGGACGGACACACAGTCATCCCTTGATCGATTTCTCTTTTCATTCTGATCATTTATGTATACACTTGTCTATATCTATCTCGATTCGTTTTGCCTGCTACAAACAACAGTTATGTGAACAAAGTTATAATACCCTTATGCACAAGAGCGCTCGGGTATAAAAATGTGTGTTAAGCAACGAAGGTTAAAATTCGCTTTATAAGTAACTAGCAGTCACGGCGAACTTCGTCCCGCCCAAAATTTTTATCATCTGCTAAGATTATGGTTTGGTGCTCATTTGGCGCTTTAAATAACCTAAGGAAAGTGTTATATCCGCGAAGAAGTTCTTGAATTTCTCCAACTGTGCAGCATTTCATAGCAATTTGAAGAATTTTTTCCTGTTCACTACCCGGCGGCAACAATGACTCGGTTCTATAGTGAATCTGCCTAGAAGCTTTACAGACTGTGTTGCCAGAGGAAAATTTCGTTTGGAGCTAAAACGGTCGAAAAAAGAGCTAAATAATACTAATAGTAGCTAAAATGAAGAGCTACATGTTTTTTTTAAGGTTGAGCATATATTCACCTAAGGTTGTTTTTACATTTTCGGCAGTTCTAATAAAAACAACGAATTTTATAAGTGTAAGTGCTTAAAAAATTCTTTTAAAACCAAAATAAGGTGCTTATATTTCGAATTCGTTGCTATGACACTTATAACAGTGAACTTAAAATACATTACAAACTGCTAAAGTGTGTAATTTCAGAAATTTGAATTGAATCATTTTTTCGCTATATTTTTCTGGAAAGTTTTACTTCCAGCTCTCCTTAAAGGCAAAATTAGTAAGGTAAAACAAATTCCGTGCTATCTGAAAAAGGATTTTCTCCTAATTAATTTTTTAATTCTTCAACCTAGATCCGAGTTTATGGTGAATACACTGCATTTTGAAATTTTCCATTTTATCAACGCGTAGGTTTTGGCTTATATATACCAAATACAACTAAAACTTTCTGAAGCTGAAAAAGTGCTAGATAAATTTGAAAAGAGCTAAAGAAAGAGAAAAAGAGCTAAAACCCAATTTTCTTAGCTAAATAGAAAAATAACGTGCTAAATCGAGCTCCAAAAGCACCAAAATGGCAACGCTGTTTACAGTATAGTTGGTGGCAATTTCGAAATGGGTTCGACTCATTGTTCTATAGAAATGCAATATACTTATTTCAGACGAAATACCTTAAAAGCTGGAACGCATAATAATATTGGAAAATCACATCCGTAACGCAGTAGAGTTCAATATACTTCTGGCGCAACAGGTCGATTTAATCTGACATTCACGGCACCTTTTCTCACTTGGCTATTTTTAGAAATAACTCGACACCAGCACCACTTGGCAGCACGTTTTTGCAATTAATTACCATTCCCACTACATATTTAAAATATTAGCCAAATGGGATCATAGATAATATTTTTAGTAATAACTCAACTACAGCGCCAATTGACGGATTAAATTATGAAACTAAACCATCCAGAGACCCACTCAAACACACACAAAAAATTTCGTTAAAATCCGTACAACCATTTATGAGGATTTCACTCAGAAACACACCTACAGAATAATTATAAATACATTCAACGATAGCTAAAAGTCGGTTCGTTTGTAGACCTTACGCCCCCTTTCCAAATAGCCCCAGTTTTCTCCATGAGTATGGGCTTGTTTTCATATACATACATGTCTCCATACGAAGTTCCAGTACTGTACCATGAATATTTTCAAAGATATGCAGTATGAAAAATTCGATTTGTATGAGAGGCGACACGCCCCTTTTTCCAATAGCTCCAAGTTTCAGAACTCTACCATGAACACTTCCAGAGATATGGAGTATGAAAAAAAATCGTTTTGTATTGGTATAGAATTTTCTTAGCCTAAAACCATCCTTGGGACAAGTGCGGCAGGTGTCTGAAAATTCAAAAAAAAAATAATGATTCAACCGTTCTCCGGCTTTGCGAACACTAAAAAAACGGCTTTCAAAATATATATTAGTTTAGATAATATTTTGTAGACTTCTGCTTAAATAAATGTAAGTATGTACGCGTAAATATATAAATACGCAGATATATTCAATGTGTAAAAACTGAAGTGTATACCCTGAGGGAAATAATGCATAGTAAAAATGAATACTTTATATTTGATTATCGTTTAAAAATGTACGTATTTAAAAATAATATTTTCATACAAAATTTATTACGCACGTATTTGACTGTTCACATCTGAGTATGTACATATGTATATGTGAGTGTACATACGCACCCCAAGCATGCAGAGCGCCGCTCTGAGAGCGGTGACAACAGACACATACATACATAGTACAAATCGCGTGCTGTGGTGTTGATGGATATTCAACATTTGAAAGCAAATTTGTATGTCTGGGTGTAGCTGAGTGCGCACAGATGCTTGCCACAAGTTGTTGATATCCGGAGATGGTCGGGTTCGAATTCCACTGCAGGCAACATGCAAATAATTTTTTTTTTAGTTTTTGTCTTGGATTATTCCCTTCACGGATGCTTTTTCAGTACGAACGCGGTCATTTTAATATACGCGTAATTGAATTGAATGTTTACCAATATACAGTACTTTCGTTGACTTTAATATTTTTTTCCCTCAGTGTATAGCCCAAAAGAATCGCGTTCGAGACATATTAAGAAACAGCTAAAAATGTGTCTGCAATTCGCGACTATGAATCTGTTCATGTCAGATCAGCTAATGAAAGCACTTCAGACACATCGATGACACAGCTTTCATCCATGAACAATTTTGTAAGGAACTATTTATTCCGGTGATAGATAGATTGATATTTAAGAGCGCTTAATGACAAAATTTTGTCCTACGAGTTACAGGTGGAGAAAACATCGTGGCACTATCGATGCATCGACGTTTTTGCATGTTTGCTAAACATCGATGGTTGATGGCGACTGTCGATGTTTTTTGTTTTGTACAGCTCTGCGCATGTAAAATGCAATATAATTAGTTTCTCGTTTATAACCTTTCAAAAGAAAAAGGAATTTTGCAATCAATTCTAATCAACTTCCCGATGAGCTAGGGACTTGAAACTTTACGCTTAGCGCAAAACCCGATGACAATGTAATATGAAAGACGAATCTCGTGGATGAACGCAGGTTTTGAGATGTTTGAAAACCCCGTATTTTTGGTCCGATATGGTTAGTATCTGGAATGCATATATATTACTTTCATGGAAGGAAATAGCTCCACAAAAGGTCTTTTTGATGTATTTTGTTTGAAAAAACTTATTCGGGCGTATTCACAGTCAAAATTAAGTTCATACTTAAAGCTGCTTGCGGCTTTTGGCGCAATTTTTAATGGCTTATCTGTCAAAAACGCCATAACTAACTTTAAGTACCAACTTAATTTTGCCTTTAAACGCCCTGTTTTTTCACAACAATCGATGTTACATCCATGTTTTGCTTTAAAACATCGAAAACACCGATGGTAGCAAGCATCGAAAACATCGATGATAGCAAACATCGATGTTTCTCCACCTCTACTATGCGTGTTCCAATGTACGGCGTTGTTTCTGGCTGATTTGCTGAGTATATAATCAGCTTCATTGAGTAAGTCGAGAATTAGACGACTCGACAACATTGCCATTGTCTACTGTCGTGCTGAAATAAGTAAACGACGAAAATCGTCGGAAACTATGCAGTGCTGCCAAGTTTTTTCGTTTCATTGTACTAGTCGAGTCGAAATTTTAGACAATGACATCAATTTTACATTTGGCGATTTCCATTCGACACGACTCTCGTAATGAGGCTGAATATAGCGAAATCGATATTAACGCACAAAAACTCGTAACAGAATATCGGGGATTTAGAGTCCACGTCATCAAATGAACTTTTCCACCTAAAGGCCTTGCCGAATTTTCATTGAAGCATCGAAAATGAAACGGTAGAAATGTATTTACAATTACAAATAGGATCAGTCCAGCGCCTTCGTCTTGACCTGCAGGCTGTGTCGTAGCCATATATATATGCCATGACTTGTATTAGTACTTCGTTTTTATTTCCTTTCCTACTGCAGAAATTTTTATTACTTTTTATATTAGCCTAGGTTCCCGTATTAGTATTCTTCTTCGTGTTCGTGCTCGTCTTTGCATTCGGATTTGTGCATAAGTTAGATAAGACTTCTGAAACATCTGGCAACCCTCCTAAGTATAGTTAAGAAATAAACAAATCTCTTGCGTCCGATATTGTGATACCTACATATTTCTTGTCCTGATGAATTAAGTTAAATTGAATTTTTTAAATACGTTACAACGCTCCTAAAAAAGTTCAGAAATAAATATCTTTCCATCTTCTAAAGTTCTAATTTTAAAGCAGGTGGCAACCCTATTCAAAATATTTTAAAACCAAAGCTTGTTAAACCTTTTTCGACTGATACACATATTGCGATACATATTGAAATTGTTTACCTAATTCCCTTAATTCAAGTTGAATATTATTTCTAAAACTTATGGAGACCCTCTCAATTAAAATTGAGAAAAACAAAATTTTAACCCAATTTATACCCATATTTTAATGATTCATTTGACTCATTTGTTTGACGCCAATATTTCAATATTTAATACAATTTAATTTAATTCGACTTTTCAGTCATATTAGCAATTCTGTTCAAATTATTTTTAAACCAAAACCTCGTTAAACCTTTTACGTCTGACACTTGTATTGTGATATATATTTAAATTATCTAATACTCTTAATTCAAGTTTAATTTATTTATAAAATCAGGTGGCAACCATCCTACATGCAGTTTGGAAATAAAGTTTCTTCAAAGCAAGTTTGATTTATATTCATATTGAAGCAATTTGTTTAACCTGTTGCTTATACTGTATCTAACTTTGAAACAAGGTGGCAACCCTCTGCAAAATATTTTCAAACCATCACCTTTTTCGTCTGATATTCATATCAGGATATATATTTAAATTTTCTGCCCTTATTTGAGTCGAACTTGCTTTTTGAAACAGGTGGCAACCCTCCTACATGTAATAAATTATATTCCTAGTGTAATAATTGTTTTAACATACAAATAATTTGAAATTAATTTGGAAAGATAAGAAGTCATTGCTCAGCCACAGACCAAGCCCTTTATATTGATACCTCATTTTGTAAAGTCGCACGAACGGTACAAATCTGATATGACGAGAATGTTTTCGCGTATTATGCGTTCATATGTACATATGTACATACATACATACAAATATATGTAGATTCCCACCCGACCAACGTACACGAGAATGCATACGTTTTAGATATTTTAGCAACACTTTCACTTACAAAACTATTGAGAACGGGTTCCGAAAAAGTATCTTAAAAGTATTACCTGTCGCTCAGTTTGTGGCAGCAGAACTCTCATTCTCGACATGCGTTTTTAAAAGGTTTTTCGAAGTGTTATCGATAGTGGAAACGTATCTCAGGCGGAAGTTATTTCGAATTATCACGAAATTAATGAAAGCGGCAATGTTTTCGATCTGTTCTATTATCGAGAAAGTAGCGAAAACGAAAGTTATTTCGATCCGTTTACCCATCGGGAATGTATCGAGAGAAGAATCGCAAGCAAACATTAAAATTACTAGTTTACGATAATTCCATTCCAGTTTATTCCCATATTAAAAGAGTGCCTTTAAAATTTTAAGAGTTGTTTTATATTTAACATAATGGAGAATTACAACCGTTTAGTTTTCTGAAGATTTAAAACAAAAATTCATTTTATATAAACGTATTTAAATGCAATTTAAGTAAATGTTTTAAAAATTGAAATCATAAATATCCATTAGTTAAAAATTATAACATGCACATGCAATTAAAACACATAATAACTGGCTGTATGAACAAATCATTAAATTGTTCTTATGGTATGTTCTACTGCGTTCGATTCGGATATATACATATATACATACATAAATATGCACTCACACATTTTTTAAATACTTCCTCGTTCTTCAGTTTTTCTTCAAGGCTATTTATTTCTTGTAAAGTTGAGAAAGAAGATCGGGGAACTATTTCACGGTCAATGGATACTTCTCCGGCAACGGGATTTTCGAATTGTACTATTTGTGTGATAAGGATAGTTAGTTTATTAGATTTAATTATTTATCCTGCAATGGAGTTTCAATACTTACTTCGATTTATTATATGGTTCCTAAAATTGTTAAATTTCATTTATTGAATCAACATGTCTTACGTGTTAAATTTTTTGGAAAATTCTTACAAAGTGTTTACTAAAGCGATGCCTCCTTCCATACATATACTTTTTCGAATATTTTGTCCGAAAAAACTTCGGGAAAAATTATAAAACGAATACATTCTCGATACAATCAACGAATAGAAAAACAAAATAACAAACTTCCGTTTGAAATACGAGACTCTTAGGTGAGGCGGAGCTTGAGGGTAAGAGAAACTATCGTAAAACTCGTAAGATCCGCTAACATACGTTTCTTGGTCGGGTGGGTTACTAAAAGAAAACATATTCAATTAACTGCAATCAACATATGTACGTATGTATTTACACACATACGCTGCGACTACGTTATAAATATTGCGACATCTGTTACTAAAAAGCCGAAATACCTACCCACACAAACTTTTTGTCTCCTTCTTTCACTTCCAACGCGTGCACGTGTTTGCAAAATGATGACGAAGTGATTTTGTATGGAAAATCATTTATGCTCATATATTTAAAGAAAATAAACATATTTAGAAGATATCAACCAATATTTCCCATATATCAAACGAAAGGAAAAAACTTGAATTTTTATTTAAAGAAAACAAAAACAAAATCATTCGATCCATGATAAAAACAATACAAGGTAAATTCATTCTCTCATTTCGTCGGCCATGATTTTTTCCTGAAGTTTGCCAACATTTTAAAATCATATAAAATTTAAAATAAAAAAAAATAAACTGTTCACAATTGTTGTTGTTTGAGATTGAAAATGAGAATGTGTGTGTGAGTTTGAGTTTTTATTTTAAAATTATATTGTTGGCAACCGTCAGACTGCCTCTCCATGGTTTTACCTTGTTATGTTTTTATCATGATTCGATCGGCTTTCGAGTATTTTGGCAATAAACAAAATTAATTTATTCAAAAATTTTTTGCCTTAAAATTCTCAATATTTGTTGAATTTATATAAAATTTGTACACGATAATATTTCTATTTCTCCAAAGAATCTACATATATCCCGAAAATGAATGCTATATCTGCAAATCATAGCTCAAAATTGACCCCAAAATAAGCCAATATTTACCATTGTTTCTGCGACAAAAACCGAACTGGTTACTTACGAGAAGGTATCTGTCGATACCCTGCAGTGAAACCCAAAACTAGTCAGGAAAAATTCAAGTTTACAACTAGAATTTCCTGACAGAAACCGAACTAGTTCGAAAATGATAAGACTTGTACCAAGTACAAAACGATTTATTCATGCCCTGTTTTATTTGACTTCGACAGTTTAATACAATAAAGTACACAAAATAGTATAACTTTTATTTGGGTATATTGTAAACCATTAAATCGAGTTACATATTCAATTATACCAGACCTGTCAAATAATGATTAATATTCATAATGATTATTGATTAAAGCATGTTTTTTTTCGGATAACCGTTTAATGATTAAATACCGATATTACCTCCCGTTTAATGATTAATTACTTTAAAAGTGTTAATTAAATCTGTAATTTTAATTACATCATTATGTTGTTATTTTTGATAATTTCAAATTATTTTTGACTTTTTTTAATTACACGATTAATATATGTAATTATTTGTTAATTTCTATTATCAATCAATAAGCCGAACTATAGAAAAAAATTAAGAATTTCTAATAACTGCTTGAATTATTTATTTATTTTGATCTTAGCCAAATCTCAAATTTTAAACATTAATTATAACCTTTATAAATTTTTAAAAACGAATATACTGAATTGTGCAAAGTTAATGAATTTAATTTATTTTAATGAAAACTTTTATTTCTATTTTAGTTTACTCAAAAATGAAATGGTATTAACTTTATTTTTAACTAAAATGTTTTCTTTTGCGTATCCAATATTATTAAAGATAAAGAAAAGATAAAAATATATGGCCTTATTCATAAAAAATAAAGTAGGTTTAAAGAGCTTTATAAAATGACGTTTTCATACATTTTTCAATTTATAAACGTTTCTTAAAGCTACTTTTTTTTATGAATAAGGCCAATAATATTTATTGTACCTGAAATCTTTTTCTTTTAATAACATTTAATGAAAAATGCATTTAAATTTATGTTCGAAAGTTTGGAATATGTATCTATTTATTTTTGCTTTTAATTAATACTCATTCGCGCCAACTACCGCGGGATCAGCCTTCTAAGCATAGGTTACAAGGTCTTATCGAGCGTATTGTGTGAAAAACTGAAGCCCACCGTCAATGAACTCATTGGGCCTTATCAGTGTGGCTTTAGACCTGGCAAATCCACCATAGACCAGGTATTCACAATACGCCAAATCTTGGCGAGAAAAGGATCGACACTGACCACGTATTTGTCGACTTTAAAGCCGCTTTTGACATCACTAAAAGGAGTTGCCCATACGCCGCTATGTCTGAATTTGGCATTCCCTCAAAACTCATACGGCTGTGTAAAATGACGTTGGGCAATAGTACCAGCTCAGTCAGAATTGGGAAAGACCTCTCCGAGCCGTTCGCCACAAATCGGGGTTTCAGACAGGGCGACTCCGTTTCATGTGACTTCTGTAATGTGATGTTGGAGAAGATAATAAGAGCTGCAGAACTGAACCGCTCAGGAACAATTTACTACAAGAGCGTGCAATTGCTGGCTTATGCCGATGACATCGACATCATCGGTAATAAAAACCGCGAAGTCTGCTCTGCAAGTTGGATAGGGAAGCAAAGCGAATGGGTCTGGTGGTAAACGAGGACAATTCGAAGTATCTCCTGTCATCAAACAAACAGTCAGCACATTCGCGCCTTGGCACCCACGTCACTGTTGACAGTTATAGTTTCGAGAAGGTAGAGAATTTCGTTTACTTGGGAACCAGCATTAACACCAATAATAATGTCAGCATTGAAATCCAACGCAGAATCACTCTTGCCAACAAGGGCTACTTTGGACTGAGTAGGCAATTCAGGAGTAAAGTCATCTCTCGCCGTACGAAAACCACGCTCTATAAGTTATCATGCCCGTGCTGGTATATGGCGCAGAAGCATGGACAATGACAACATTCGAAGAGGCGGCTCTTGCAGTGTCCGAGAGAAAGATTTACGGGCCTTTACGCGTTGGCGACGGTGAGTACCGCAGACGATGGAACGATGAGCTGTATGAGCTTTACAACGACATGGACGTAATGTAGCGAATTAAAATACAGCGGCTCCGCTGGCTTGGCCATGTCGTTCGAATAGACACCGGGGCTCCAGCTCCGAAAGTATTCAACTCGGAACCCGCTGGTGGTAGCAGAGAAAGAGGGAGGCCCGCACTGCGATGGAAAGATCAGGTGGAGAAGGACTTGGCTTCACTTGGCATTTCCAATTAGCGTCAGTTGGCTGATCTCGGCCAAAATCGCTTAGGCGGTTACAGCGCCAAAAAAGAAGAGGAAGAGAATCAATACTCAAAAAATTTAACATTAATTATTGGCAAATCTAATGCTGCTAAATTAAAATTTGTAATATATTAAAGTGTACTTAACCAAAAGTTTTTTATTTTATATTCATGAACTCATTTAATTTTTTCACTACCAAAGTAGTGGTCTTGGTCCATAATTGGACTTGCATTTTTCTGTATATTTTGAACTAGTATGAGACTGGTATATTTCTGACCGAAATCTGACAATTGCTATCTCGTACACTGAGGGAAAAAATATTAAAATCAAATAGAAACGCAATTGATCTTGCTATAAACTTCAACGAAAGTACTGTATATTGGTAAATATTCAATTCAGTTACGCGCATATTTAAATGACCGCGTTCGTACTGAAAAAGCATCCGTGAAGGGAATAATCCAAGATAAAAACTAAAAAAAAAAATTTATTTGCATGTTGCCTGCAGTGGAATTCGAACCCGACCATCTCCGGATATCAACAACTTGTGGCAAGCATCTTTGCGCACTCAGCTACACCCAGGCATGTTGAATATCCTTCAGCACCACAGCACGCGATTTGTACTATGTATGTATGTGTGTGTTGTCACCGCTCTCAGAGCGGCGCTCTGCTTGCTTGGGGTGCGTACCCAGCCAGCAAAATATCCGAAAACGTATCCGAAAATGGAAACAATTTCGTATAAAAACCTGATGTTTCATCCATTTTCCGATTCCGTTTTCGGACGTTATTCAGATCAGTTCTCCCACTAAAGTGTTCATCCGAAACGTATGTGCAGAAAACTATCGAAAATGGTTGTCAAACGGATGCGCTTTCGGCTGTTTTCCTGAAATTTGTCTGATCCCATTTTTCGTTGAAAACGATTTCATTATGAAATTCACAGAAACTTTTTCATAGTTACAGGAAACCAAACAAAAAACTAATTTAAGATTCAGCAATTATTTCAATTTGAATAACTAATTTTAATGTGTTGCGTCTGACGGAATTCGAACCTGGGATCTCCTGAAAGCTAACAAATAGTAGCATACTTCTCTGCACACTCAGCTACTGGCGACTATGTATACATGTTTTCAAATGCTCAGTTTGAACAAATATTTTAAAATTATTGTTTTGAAATTAGATGATGACATTTTTTGGATACGAAAAATGAACAAATATGAAAATCGTTTCCTGAACATTTCCGGAAACGAAAAATGTACGAAAACTGCACTTTCCGCAAAAAGTACGTTTCTCTGCTGGCTGGGTATGTACACTTACATATACATACTCAGATGTGAACAGTCAAACACGTGCGTAATAAATTTTGTATGAAAATATTATTTTTAAATACGAACATTTTTAAACGATCATCAAATATAAAGTATTCACTTTTACTATGCATTATTTCCCTCAGTGTACAAAAGCTTCTTTATATTATGTTTGGCGCATTGTCATATGATCGACTGCGGCAATCCTGTATGCCAATGTCGAGATTCTTGAAAAACTGTAGAGCATCCGCCATTTCTTGCCCAATGCGGCCTAGATACTGGTACACGGAGCTACCATAGCATTTTTTGATCAGGAACGCTTTTGTGATCCAAGTAGGGCTCATACAAGCGAGGTCAAAAACCACTGATTAGACAAAAAAGTCAATTAGCATTGGATTGCATGTACAGGACAGGCGAAATTTCAAATATCCTTCTGACCTGGGGGAGGTATACCGGGCGGAAGGAGTTCCATATGCAAAGTCTCAGCTCTCACTATTGGTGGGATTTCTGACAAGCCATTCTGCAATTGGCATTCATGCGGAAAGTTTAGGAATCTCAACTGATCCCTTTTGTATCAGCTGTCAAGAGGATGATGAGGTATCATCGTCTCAGCACTTTCTATATCACTGCCTAGCCTTAGCGAGTTAAGGGGGAAACATTTTGGTTCGCACTTCCTGACTAACTTTCCAGGGCTAAATTATAACGACCAGTTAGCGCCTCAGCCATTTATTAAACTTCGGAAGAATTTTGGTGGGATGCGTCATGCTAGTTGGGCGTGGTTTGGGTTGCCAGAAACTTATTATTTATGAGTTTCAATAAGTATTGCAATTTTATATTTGAGAAGTGTTCAAAGTGTCTTCTCATGATTAGTTTTTAGGAAATGCAAATACACGCACGTTATTTGTATCCGGTTTGATACCAGTCAATTGGTGCTGTAACTCATCTGAACAGTATGCTCTACGAATGTGTTGGTGTCTTCAGACGCAGACTTGCTCATCTAGGTGGCGTCACACACACGCTGACTGGAAGGTCTGGTTCATCTTCAGTTTCAAAGCTGTTATGAGGTATGTTTTGAATATCGGACACTTGGTCGCCGTCGTAGTTTTTTTGTCACTAGCTGCGTGGCATTCATTCTCATATCAGTTTTCCTTTCGCGCATACTGAAATCAATGGCTTCTTCGGTGGAGGTGCGTAGAGCGCGGAAAATGTGGTCCTACTACTTACACATGTACATGCTTAAATCAGTTTCTCCTTCAAGGCAAAATAAGTTCCAAGCTCTTTTAGATCAAAAGTAAAACAAACAAAAATCAGTGAGCAATTCTCTTTTGGGCTTACTTTAACTTTTTTATACTTTATTGCATTTTTTCTGTACTTTGTTCTGATTTGAGCTGTGTTCTTGCCGCCATAGCTGAGTGCTTAGATAAGCCTACTGCTATACGGGAGGTCCATGGTTCCCCTCGGCAGACAATGGCGAACCTCCGAGTGTACTTCTGCCTTCTTCAGAGGTGGAGTAAAAGTGAAGATCCTTCCATTTTTCTCTCAACATCAAGAAGCATAACACAAATTGGAATCTAATCTGATATACTGCTCATTCCCAAATAACCTAGGATATAACTTTAAAACTATTTATAGGATTCCCTTACACTGAAAAAAGCCTTCTAAACTTCGAAAAACTCGAAACTTTTCTTTGAAAAAAACGGGTTGTTCGATAAGAAAAAATCCGGTTCATGCGATATTCGATATATCAATATTCCCAAAAAAGACGATAGAAAACGGTATGGAAAAATCGAGTCAATCACCCTATAAGCATTTCCATAAAATTTTGAGTGGCTTGAGACCCGCCACTTAAAATACCTTCCAGGCCTTAATAATAGGTGAAAATATTTTTACTCACCTATCTCATAATGTAAAATATTTACTTTCCAGGGACATACACATGTACACTTTTAGCTCGTACATGTGACGAAAAATATCAATCGCATTAATTTAGTCCAAATTTAATCACATTTATTTGTTAGACAAAAAAACACGTGAACACATGTATGTATGTACATACATAAATATTTGAATGTACCCAACAAGCATTTCAGTAAACGTTTTTAAAAATAACTTAAATTAAGTTTGCTATAATAAGCGTTAAATAAGCATTTTTAATATTAAGCTTATTAAAAGTGTTTTCAAATAACCCTTTAATAAGTTTTGAGAGCGAATGTTTATAAATAACTTAAACTTATAAATGAAATGTAAATGCCAACGACATGAAGTAGTAAATATAAAATTTTTTCAATCGTAAGAGACGTGTTTTCGAAAAAAACAAAGAAAGAAAAAATTAAATAAAACCGATGTGGTAAAAAAAAGTCCAATCCAGGACCCGCGCTAATCGGTGGAGCATTCGAGTCTTCAAATGATGAGTTCCCCTTATCCTTTCTTAGTTTAACATTCAATTAAAAATGTATTAAATTTTTTTCAGAAAAGTTCATCAATGAGAATGGCGGCGATGAAGCGGATATATAGCTGCATCGATGTCGCTTTTCCAATTTGCCAATAACCGCAAGTAATTGAAAGCACGCAACAAGATGTAATAATTAACTTTTTTATGCTTAATTTTTGTGTGTTATTGTGAATTTGTATGCTAAAATGTCTATTCCCTATTTAAATTTTCGCGACTGTAGATGAGTCCGCCGAAAATTCGCATTTCGTTTAGTTTCTAGATGTTAAGCAATCTATGTATGAGTTTTTAATGAAATATCTTTAAATAAAGGGTTATAAAAATGTTTATGAAAAGCTTTCTTTTGAAAATGTTTAGTAAGTTTATATTCATACGCTTATAAAAAACTTTTTTTGAAACTTTATTATAAGTTTACTCTTTTACGCTTATAAAAAGCTTTCTTTTGAACATTTATTACAAGTTTATATTTCTACGCTTATAACCAATGTTCCTTTTCAATTATATTACGCTTACTTTCAAGCGTTTTATAAACAAAAAAGCAACGTTTTGTAAGCTTAATGTTTATAATTGAAAACTTAAAAAAAACTTTCTTTAAGTTTATTTTGCTTGTTGGGTATTTATTTTTTGGAATAAGTCTGTTTTCAATAAGTCATGGATGCTTTTTCAAACTAACTGCCATACCTAAACAAAAGCATCAGCATTGTCTGGTTGTCAAAACATTCTGATGCACATACAATTTGTATGATGCATACCGAAATAACGCGGCGTGAACGCTTAACGGTTGGAGAATCCGATTTTGACGGAGCGTTAAGAAGTGAGGGTGGCTACAGAAAACGGCTATATCACCGTATTTCACACAAGAAAACCTGTACTTATTGTTGGTGTTATTTCTGCATTTTATGTAGGGTTGCCGCTTTTGTTCGGCGTTAACGCTAGGCGTCTGAAAACGCTCCTCCCAACGTTTTTATTTAGGTATTGCAGTAATAGATAAACAAAATCTATTCACCTGTAATGTTAATATTTTCTGAATAAATAATCACAAAAAGAACATGAAATACAAATAAACATTTTGCTTGGAAACAGAAAATAATGGCAAAAAGAAAATTATAACACAGTAAATAAAAAAACCTGCAGTGAGTAAATGGCGTTAAATTAGCACACGCATTGTTGAACTTCCAAAAATTCCTTGTATATTTGTATAGGAATACATATGTACATACATATATAAACAGACACTTTTTCGGGCAAATGGGTGTAAATTTACACTGTAAATATGTCAACATATACACGCCGCTTCACTAAACTGCGCACGTAATTTGTCTTTAAGATCCCGGTTTGTATCTTTACTAGGGATGAAACGACAGGAGTAAATACAAGTACATACCACCAAGTAATTTTGGTATCGATACATTTGAACCAAGTACCGAGCAGGTATCGAAAAAACTATACATACCACCAAGTAATTTTGGTATCGATACTTTTGAACCAAGTACCAAGCAGGTATCGAAAAAACTACTCGTATCCTCTACTAATATAAATCGGCCAGTGCTTTATGGCTGTTTAAACGCCAGCGACCTTCAAATATTGAAGATGTTAATTTTTTTCCTGAAACCAGTATGAAATGACCTTTTTAACAGATATTTTTGCTGTTCTTGCATCAGGGAATCCATTTCCATGGTCGCAAAAACGAAAATATCTATTTAAAATATTTTTTTAAGTTCATTGCTCGCTGTTCTTAAGTCAAAAGAATAAAAATCCAAAGATTTTTTTTTTGAAGGTCGGTCCTGAAGTCTTTCATTTAATCAGACCTTTAAAATGACTTTTCTTACCTAAAACCAGCTTGTAATAAACTTTTTAAAAACGATTGAAAATTAAATGCTTTTGTGCGATTCCACCTTTACGGGTTGGACATTTGTACAGACAAAATTTTCTTCCTTGTTTAAATTTAAAAATAAAGTACGCAACCATTCTACATTTTTATAAAGCTACACCTAATTGATTATAATTTGAGTTATTACAAAATACGAAAAAAACTCCAGCTTACTTTTATATGGAAAAAATCAGATTTATTTCCTCTGTGGGACAAAAAAGAGAACCCGTTTTTTGGAGCAGATATATTTTATGGAAACTCTGCAAATTTATTTCCCTTTTCTGTGTGAACGTGATGTCTTACAATTAAACAAAGAACCACTTACACAAACAAAGCAAAAACTACAAAAAATGATGGCTCTATTATACAAAAAGTCCGAAATTCCTCTGTCACGGGTGGGACAACGTTTGTCACGGGTAGGACACGTACGAATTTTTATATGAAAAGGAGCTTTTAGCGTGGTCCATATATAAATATTAGTTATTAAAAAATATAAGAAGCCAAGTAGGGGTTAAATTCACTCACGTTTTATCTTAGGATTGTGCCTTCTAAATATATAGAAGAAAATGCTTAGCACCGTCAGCCAAAAAAATTATTAAAAATCAACGCGATCTCCTAGCGTCTTGATATTTTCACTTTTACCTACTTAAATTTAATGGACTACAAAACTGCATACCTAAAAATTCTGAACAAAAAGTTTAAAATTTTTGGGTGTAATTGTTAGTGTGTTGAATTTTTATAATTTTTGTAAGAAGTTTGAAATGTAGATTTATGTGGTTCTGGTTAGGTAGTGTGCTAGACTTTTATAAAAAAACTATAAACAGTAGATTAACAGAATAAAAAACCAAAACTGGTCAATATGTAATTAACTTAATCAGCTGACTACAAGGCTATATAGATAATGGACGACCCCGCGCAAATTATTTTACTGTGCATTCAACACAACTCAATCAAAAAATTTACTTAGAACTAGATTTCAAAACGTAAAAAAATGTAATAAAAATGCATCTAAAGCTTTAATTTGTTATTTTTTTGGTTCACTCAAGATTTTTACAAATGTCTATCCACACTAAACTAAGAAACTAATTTTTAAAGAAGCTAATTTTTGAACTGAGGTTCACTTTCCCATGGAACCTCCCAAAGGAAATGGATTAATAAATGCACGAACAGCAAAAATTTGGGTTTAAAACTTTTTAAAAACTTCATTGCATGCTGATTTCATGCCAAAAAAGAAGAAAACAACTCTAACAAGCCATTTTTGAAAGTAATTTTAAAGGTCAAGGTCTACCACACGAGATTATTTTTTATGTCATTCGTAACAACCTAGAATATCATTGTTTTATTTAGAGTATTCAGCATATAGTATTTAATTGTGGATATAATTTAACAAAATATTGAGAAAAGCTAGCCCATTGTGTTCTCGTTCTCTGCTCAAGGCTGCACATTAGACTACGCCTTAGTTGTATGGAGGACATTTTTTGTTAAGCTACAAAACAAGACTCCTCCTAGGAATGTTCCTTTGGTCATAAACACGTGCCCTGCGAAAAATTTTTGAAATCGGACAACGGAAAGACGTGCCTCAAACGACCTAAAGTTCAGCAAATTCATGGAATTTTTCACAAAGCGGTCAAAATTGTCTATAAGTCAGTGGGAAATTTAATATATTTTAATTTCACTTGTGCATTGTCACGGTTTTCGCCATTTTTCAACAATTTCTGATAAAAATGCCTGGCATATTCAAATGTTAAAGTTGTAGGGAACCTTTTTCTCTTTTAGTGTTGGGATCTACGGTGGCACAAAATTTGTAAAGCAAAATCGTATGTACGGTTAGTTAAGATGCCATATTTTTGACGTCATGTTGAATTTTTTCAAAAAGAACCCAATAACTTTAAAAGATGAGGAGGTTTAAAAATACTGAAGCTATTTTTGACATCGGGGGACAAAGCTCCATCAAGTGTTATTAAAATATATTAAATTTCCCACTGACTTATAGACAAAATATTGACCGCTTTATGAAAAATTCCATGAATTTGCTGAACTTTATGGCCTTTGAGGCACGTTTTTCCGTTATCCGATTTTAAAAATGTATACGTGTTCATATACGTTCTCTGCTATGGTTAACTACCGCATGGCGCCTTTGCTTAGCTGCATACCCTCTCTAAAATCTTTGACACCTTTGAATGTTCATACTGCCTTCAA
The DNA here is from genome assembly GCF_013731165.1 of Rhagoletis pomonella. Taxonomy (NCBI): domain Eukaryota; kingdom Metazoa; phylum Arthropoda; class Insecta; order Diptera; family Tephritidae; genus Rhagoletis; species Rhagoletis pomonella. The sequence continues at coordinate 59,716,551 of NW_023458557.1, forward strand.
ATACCCAACTTCAGTTGATTAAAAATATTTATGTTTGTTATGTAATTTCACTGTCATATTTTTGCAACTTTCACGACTCTGTTATTATTTTTATTTTATCTTATTTTTGTAAATTATTTTTATTTATTCAAATAAATAATAACCTCCGTTGGCTGCCAAGTTGCTCTATTAACTCCTTTACACATTTCGTCTATCTCCTTGAAGTTCATTTTTAACACCTTTGTCATTTTGTTATTGTACATACGTATTTTATTGTGATTTTTACGATTCTCCGGAAATATCGTTAATCTTTTTTATACAGAACAAAACTCTTGAGAAAGTGTGCGTGTGTATCCTTTTGCGCACAGATAAACCTTTTGCTGCCAAAAGACGTGACTAACCATCAATGCTTCAACCGGAGCCAAAACTTATTCAAGATGCCAGTGGCTACCACGTTTAAGGATCTCCTGATGGTGCATATATGCACATACATATGTATGTATGTATGTACATAAATATGTACAAATGTATATTTTAGATGTTGAGTTTTCACAGTCAAGTGAGTGCGTTGAAAGCTGAGTTGTTCAGCGCTGCAGGGATGGCTTGAAGTGTGAAAAATGTTTTGGGAAAAGTGTTAAGATGCGTTGCCATCAGCGTCTTGTCGATTTCCACAACACTACTACATTCATCGCATTGATTTATTTGCACATTTATTTATTTATGTATTTTGATTTTCTCTCAATTCTTTTTTCGCATTGAGTCTCTGCCACACGTTTCACTTCCTTTTTCTTCTAAATTCAATTGTTCTGAACCTTGGCACTTTCATGTTGCAAGTTGAGCTCCGTATAGCTGAGGAGTTGAGGGGCTTGAGTTGAAGAACGTTTCGAGTTCACGAAAGTCTCGTAAAGGTGACAAATGTCGATAATGTGCTGTAATTTAGTTGAAGGATTTTCGAATAGCATTCGGTTCGCAATCTGCCATCTCTCCACCTATCAAACAATGAAATGGACGTGCGACGTACAAACCAAATGGGAAGATGATGGAAAATGATACGAAAGGACGATTTAACAGCTGTTGATAGGAATATGATGGTAGTGTCGAAATAAAATAATAACAGAAAAAAGTACCAAAAATACATAGTTACATACTAGGGATGTAAATTTTTTCGATTTTTAAGATCCCGGGATTTCCGGGAAGTCGTTGGTTCAATCCCGGGATCCCGGGTTCAGTCCCTGGATTTAGATATTTATTATTTTTCAACAATTTTACATGAACAAATTGCATCAATATGGTTTGAGAAGCTCACGTACCATATAAAAAATAAAAAGTAAATGTGTTTGGAACGTAATTTTATATTTAAAGTGAATATTATATAAGTAACAAAACGAAAGACAGTTATTAAATTTATATGCATTTAATAATACTTTAGCGTGTACATATCTGATAAAGTAATTTAAAGTATGTCGAAAGAAGCTCGATGCAAAAAATACTAAGTCAATAATTTTATTTTCTGGTTGAAAGAAGTTCATAATACTAGTTGGCAGAAATAAAAGAAGCACCTTAATTCGACCAGTTTTTTCTATATTCCTTTTGCTTATTCAAAATTTATTTTTTTTAAGTCTACCTCATATTACATCTAATTAACTGCATATAAATGGGCACTTCTCCGACGTCATGATTTTTTTTTTAAAGACTATAATTTCAAAGATATTATTAATTCAAAAACTTATTTCAAAAATTCAGTGCAATGTAAAATAAAAATATGGGTACCAAATGAAACAATTTTTGGGGTTCACAAGGACGAATAGGCCGCTGTGGTGCGCTAAGCAGTGCGCGTTTCCACTCCGCTGCGCCTGGGTTCAACCCCTGGTAAAAGCAACATCGAAAATAAAAATAGAAAAAAGGTTTTTTCTTAACCTCCGAGTGTATTTCTGCCATGAAAAACAGCTTCTCATAAAAATACAATCGCCGTTCGGGGTCGGCGTAAAACTGTAGGTCCTTCCTCGTTGTGTGACAACATCAAGGCGCACGCCACAAATCGGAGGAGAAGCTCGGCCAAACACTAACATATGTGTAAGCGCCAATCTATTATTATTATTATAAGGACGAATAGGAATTGAAAATGCCCCTTTAATCTATTTTATTTTTTAAGCTAATAAAGTTAGTCCATAACATGTAAATTTCCCAAAAATAAAAATTCCAAAATTTAAAGGATATTCAAGGATAAAATTATGAAAGTGTATTTTCAATTCCTACCCGTCCCTTACGCACCAAAAAATGTAATCCGTTTTTACTCTACAGAATCTTCTCTTTCATTTATAACCCATACTGTTTTTTTGAGTACATTGCACTGAAATTTTTAAATCATTTTTTGAATTACTCATCTTTCAAATTTCAAAGTTCTTTAAAAAAAAAGGCGTGAGTACCTAGGTACTCATGAAATTTGATGTGTAAACATATGCGTACGGCAAAGCATAAAAGTACGTTTAAATATAAATATAATCTCAATCAAAGTTCGTTAGGTGTCAAATTAGTTCTGCTTGTTATTCTCACCACTCGACGAAAAGTTAAGCTTCTTCTCTGTGCCACCGTGCTCACTTTTTTCTGCTACACATATTATGCTATTTAAATATATTTTAACTTAATATTTTATTAAAAACACCTTTACAAACCTTTTTTCCTTGCTAGCGTCAATTTTTGTTTACTTTTACATTTCACATTCCTCCTCTTCTTTGCAAGTATAACCGATAAACTAGGTTGGACACCAAAAAGTTATCGGTTTAATCTGATATTATTTTATAATTATAATTTTGTATGGCTAATCTCTTTTTATAATTACAGATTGGGGTGTTAAGCTCGAAAATAGGAAAATCTTTTCAAATATAAACCTATTATTAGGCGATTCAGTTACATACATACACATGTAGGTTGGGTTGGAAATTGAACATTAATTTCACTTAATTTTATTCAGTTTGCTGATTTATTTATTTTTTATTCAGTTTCATTTTTAATTCTTTTAATACATGAAATTATCGGTATGATTGATAAAATATTCGCATATACCTACTTGTGACTCAAGGGTGTTAAAATATCTTGGATACACCGCATCAATTACTCTTTTTGAGCTTTTAGTTTGAGCATTTCTATTTGTACACATTCACAAATTTAGTTTTTCTTTTAGGAATATAATCTGTGGTTCTGCTGCATCTGTCGTTAGGTTTACGTTAAAGTCATGAATACATCTGAAATACCATCTTTTGTTTGCAAAATGGAAAGCTAAATTCATTTGTTAGGCATTTCTTCTTACTCTCGTCTTCTCTTTGTGCAATCTTGTATTAGCCATGATCCAGTACTCAATGGACTTCCATATTTTTACACGAACTTGCAGGAAGATTCAGAAAAAAGAATTGTGAAGAGAATGAAGTTACAAGATTTTAACCGATGTTTTTTTTTGTTCCCGTACTTTTTGCTGTTTCTAACTTTTTACTCCCACTTCAGAGAGTGATTTTGCTGTTTGACAATTTACAGGATTTTACACGAAAAACGATCAGAGCTATTATATCATCCATACATATGTCTATATACATATATTCATGTATGTTCATCAGCTATCAACGGTCCAAGTTAAAATTCCTTCAGTATTTTTTAGAATTTTCGCCTTTATTATACTTGACAGTCCTCTTTTTTGACCAATTGTCCTGGCAATTAATTTATTTTATAGGGGACGCCAAATGTTTATTTTAATGCCCCGTACTTGTCCCGTATTCGGGTTCGATATTTCGACGCCTTCAAATCTCATTAAAATAGCATGTCTATGAACCAGTTTTAAATGATGTTGGAACATGATCGTAACTTTCTCCATAAAGAGTTATTATTTTTTAATCTGAATGCCTGTGCGTCGAATCGAGGAACATATACAGTAATCAAAATAAAAATTAGGATTCTAAATTTTAGCAAGGTTCGGCTATTTTCCTTTGTTTATTTAATATTTATTATTATTTTTAAGTAAGGCCCTTTTCCTAACAAAAACCATATAAATCAAAATTTCCGACTTTGTGCAAAAACTATGACAATTGATTCCGCAAATTTTCACCAAATTTTCAAACTGTTTAATCAGAACCTTTAGAAAAAAAAATTTGTTGCAGTTTTGTAGCTCATTAAAATTGAGTATAATAAAGTGCAACTGCAACGTGCTGCTCATTTGCTTCCCTATCGACAAATTATCGAACATACTAACTTTGTATGAAAAAAATACGTAGCACCGTCGACAAAAAAAAATTGCCAAAAATTAACGGTAAGTCCTAGCTACTTAAAACTTGCACTTTATCGTACTAAAATTTAACGAAACTTTTGTAATAAATTTTGTGGTATAAAATTCTCCAGAAAGACTTCATACACATATGTGATGTTACTATAAGGATGCTGTTTCAGGGCTAATACATGCATCTAAGATCTTTTAAGAAGATGTTAAGATCTGTTAGCTTTTATGTAAAAAAAGTAGCGAAATTATTTTGTGTCCCGTATTCGGCTCGCATAAATGTGGTCACTGTACATATAGGTACAAAGCCGTGCCGTATGCATGCGCGGAGTTTGCATAATCGGAAGTAATAATCAATTGTACCGCATTTCCTCCTACTCTGCATATGCCCAAATGTATCCAGCCATTTGCAATAGCAAGTAAAAACAGGGTGCTTCTAATGAAAAAAAATTCTGCTGGAATACCCTTCGAAATTTTCTGCTGGGCTATGCGTTACAGCTTTGCAAATTTTACCCCTACCGAAACCAAAGATGTATACACATCAAAAAACCTGACGTCAGAGAGAAAAATTAAGAAGGCAATTTTACTATATTTGGCCCTTGGTTTCGCGAATATATTGATTTTTTTTTGTGCAAAATTGCCTGTCGCAAGGTATTATATGTATATTGAGCCACACATTTATAAAAAAAAATATTAAATATTGAATAAACAAAAGAAATATAGCCAAAACTGGTCAACATAAGGCGTTTCTATTATTGCCACCAGTGTAAATTACAAATCCCGAAAATCCTGGGATTCAAGGCAAATAAACCCGGGATTTTCGACACTTAAAAAGCCCGGGATCCCGGGATTAACATTCCTATTACATACATATATTGCTAAAGAGAAATATTTACGAACAAAGCCAACAGTAATAAATTTGTAAAAGTTCCAAGGAGCGTAAGTATGTCGGAGTTAGTGGAAAAGCATCTGCCCCGAAACTAAATAAACTGATTTGTTGGAGATTTGATTTATGTCTTCTATGCCCAAATGTATGTATGTGCGCTTGATAAACGTAGATGAATGCAGCAACAAGAAAATGTTGGAGATTTTTCCTAGGCTCTATTTTTTAAAGAATCAATGTGACGTGATTTTCTGAAAATCGAGATATGTTTACATATAGTTTAAGCTATGTACTATAAGCACTAACTATGCCCATGACTCTCCCATAAACTCTACGAACACATGGACGGTATCCAGGCATATGTAACCAACCAACGGATAATATATCGAAAAGCCATAACCGAAATACTTCGAGAGTCTATTACCACCTTCACTACTATCGCACCATGAATCCCCACCCACCGCAGACGGACAGCCTCACCTGCACCGAGAGATTCGCGTAACTCTGGCAAAAGTAGAAAGTGTGAATACCTGTAGTCGAATGTACTCATAGCACCGTGCGACAAAAACAAATAAATTTCGAAACACACGAAAGAATCGATATACTCACGAAACTGTGGGTCAAATATAGTAAAACTGATATGATAATGATATATGATATGAGATTATATGATTAATTCAAAAAATTATTTTAAAAATTCAGTGCAATGTGGATAACAATATTGGTACTAAATGAGAGAGAAAATTCTGTAGAATTTAAAAACAATAAAGTTTTTTAGTTTACAATGGGCGCGTTTCTAAGACGAAATTGTTTACCTCAACTGTTGCTGAAATTCTGTCAACTGTTGAGTTCAACAGTTACGTCTTAGAAACGGTATGATACATAAACTGCCAAAACATTTGTAAACAAGCAAAATTAAAAATAAAACAGCACAAAATTAAAAAAAAATATTAAGCAAAAAATATGGATAGCACAGGATTTATAATGGAGTTTTTCTTACTTTATTTTTAATATATGTATTTGTACGTGTATTTTATTTTATTAACAGCCAGCAATTTACAGACTAATAACTTTTTTATTTGAATTTTCTATGAAAATTTATGGAAGGGAAACATCATTTTTGAATTATATAAATTGTTGACTTCATGTAGCGAAATAATTTTATGATGGAAAAAGCGGCGTAAAGTTGCCAACCGTTGAGCTGAGCGGAACTACTCAACTGTGCGTTTCTGAAACAAACACTCAACAGTTCAGCAACAGCTACGTCTTAGAAACGCGCCCAATGACGAACAGGCATTGAAAATGCGCTTTTAGTAAATCTTATCTTTTTAAGTTAACAAAGTTTGCAGGACGAAATTCGATGATGACTTCATGTATATTAGTCCTCAAACAATATTTTTTTCAAAAATAAATATTGCAAATTTTCAATGATATTTAAGGACAACATCTTTAGAGGATATTTTCCATACCCACTCGTCATTAAGCGCCAAAAAATTTATTCCTTTATAGTTATAAAAAATTTTTTCTTTTATATGATATTTTTATTGTTACCCTACATTGCACTGAATTTTTTAAATAATTTTTTGAAATAATCATATATTTTAAATTTCAAAGTCCTTTAAAAAAGTCTCTACGTCGGAGAGAAAAACTAAGTACGCAGTTTTACTAATGTACTAATTTTTTTGTGTGAAAAATTTACTGTCGCACGGTGTAGTATTTATCTAGACCATAGCTGGGCAAAACGCTACTCGCGAGTAGCGTCTGCGTCGCAGCGCTTATACGTATACAGAAACGACGCAGCGAATTTCAATTCAGTCTGCTTTCAGATTTCATGAGAGTAAAGAGCGAAATACACCACACAAGCGGCTTGTCAAACATTCTTCAAACCTACTTTTCCCATTTCGCCATACACCATGCAAACATGACTCGTTCAAGCAAAGAATTTTAGTTTTCTTCCAGTTCGCAATGCTAAATATTGTGGTTTTCTTTCATTTTCCTCTCTTACGTCCTTACTCGGTGAAAATTTCGTTGCGAATGAGGCGATTTTGCTATACACAACGCAAGCGGTTTGATCAAACATCAACATGGCGGCCAGAAAATCAAAAAATTTTGATTTTTGCTCAAATTTCCCTCAAGCGGTTTGTCAAACCTTCAAACACCCCCATACACAGCACAAATGGCTTGAAGCAAAGGGAAATTTCGCTTGGTTTGTCAAACCGCTTGTGTGGTGTATTTCGCTCTTAACACTATGCTTCGCCGTTGAATATTTTTATTCGTAATTTTAGCGCGTGGTTGCCACCTATATATGTAACAATGCCCAAAATGTCTGAGTATGAGTGCCAATTACAGTTTTTGGTTTTAAATAAAGCTAATAACGCCCAATGCTTGTTGTGTGGTAATACGACCATTAACCATAAACAAATGAAAAAAACGCTCCACTCAGTGCAATTATAGAAAAGTGCTTCTCAGCGCGACGCACTAGGGCACACATTGCATACTTTATTTTATAATATTTTTTTTATCAAAAGAAATCGATAGAGAAATGTAAATGCTGGTTTATGCCCAAAAATACTTAATGAATAATATTTATAAGTTATACTCTATTTTTAAGACTAAATACCTACTTATATGAAACAAGTAATTTTTAGCAAGAAAAAAACCGACTTCAACTCTCATATAAAAAAAAAATATATATATATATATCTCACGATCCACTGATCGGATCTTAACCAGATTAGTATGGGACCACCTCTGAGACACTACCTTTCCGATGCAAAAAGAATTATCGAAATCGGTTGACGTGGTCCAAACTTATGCGGTAACATACATAAAAAAAAAAAAAAAAAAAAAAGATTCCGACGAACTGATAACCCCCTCCTTTTTTGGAAGTCGGTTAAAAAATAAGACCTAAACACCGTAACCATCTGGCCGGTCAGCATATAAAAGAATTTGTTCTAATAAAACGGAGCCCAGGTATTATACAAATGAGTTTACCTAATTTAAGTTTTTTTAAATTATACAAGTACTAAATTTTTCTTATGCAAAAGGTTGTATAAACTAATAATATTAGTTACTAAAATCTTCCAAGGTTCATTATTACACTATAGGTATAAGCAAAATAGGCCAAAATACCCATGCACGAAAAATACCACTTTTAGTACATTTATAAAAAATGCGGCAACCATAACTGAGCGCGACGCACTAATACCATGACAAAATGAGACTGTGTTGGTGTGCCCAGCTATGATCTAGACGCAACGCGGCTGTATATATGCACTTTACATCTATAGCTAACGAAATTCCCACATTTCCCACATTTTTTGTACAAAAATTTTACCCTTGCCAGCCGAGGAGTCTAATTTGTAGTTTTATTAGAAAAAGTTTGAATGCGTTTATTTTTTAATATTCGTATGAAAGAAAAGAGTTCCGCCTTAGATATAGTATCCATTTCTACAGTGGCAATTTTTGAAAAATGTTTTCAAATTATATTAATTTGAACATAAAACCTGAAAAGTCTGGATTTCTTAATTTGTCCACTGAAAAGCAGCAACAAAATTGTAAACAACTTCTTGTTTCCTCTATTTATTGAGTTCTCCCCTCCTAGCCAAAATTTCCTAGGCAGGGCCATACAAGTAAGTTTAAGAAAAATCGAATAATCTATTAGGTCGCAAAAAATTAGGTTTTATTCCCAAAACAAAATTTCAGTATTTTGTTATCACCAGGGAATGGATTTTATGGAAATTGCCTTTTTCCATTACAACGTTTTATCAACTTACAATGTTGTATGTCCCGACACCATTCATAGCAAAGGTATCATGGCAAAGTTTCTAGTCTAGATATCAACCTCGTCGGGAGGTATCATATCAAAGACTCTAGAGGTAGGTGTCGCCTCGCCGGAAGTAGTTAAATATTGCGCCTAGATATATGCTACAGCGGAAATGAACGACACTCCATTTCTTTAAACGAAATTAATTGCTGCTATATGCACTAGGAATATTAATCCCGGAATTCCGGGATCCCCGCCTTTTTAGGTCCTGAAAGTCCCGGGACTCTTGGCAAATAATCCCGGGATTTTCGGGATTTGTAATTTGAACTGATGGCAATAATAGAAACTCCTTTTCTTGATCAGTGGTGCGATTCACTACACGATTTTAAAAACTCTTATTATTGTTAAGTAAGGTAAACGACAATTTTAACAATTTAGCTATTCGGTAAAGTTTTCCTAACAACATTCCTTAGCGCCAAATCAGCTGTTGTCGTTAACGATAACAAAGGCCGCTAATTTGACGACGTCTAGATTGGTGTTGTTAATAAAATATAAAAGGTACGTTCTACATTTTTTTCGTGTGGAAAAAATGCACAGCAGGTAGAAAAAATTATATCAAAAATCAAAGGATTTTTCAGCAATATCAAACTTGCCCTTTATTGTACTAAAATTGAATGGGCTACAAAACTGCATACATAATTTTTTTATTATTCAGATTAGAAACTTGAAGTTTTACGATAATTTGTTGAATTGTGTTTAAATGTTGCAGAATACGCTATTAAAACAAGTAATATGAATTAAATAACAAAAAAAGTTAAAAGTTTTCTACGTATAAATATGTATTCCGGGTTTAATTTTCCAAAACAAATATAGAAAGCTGTAAGTTAAAAGGTGATAAGTTTTTTTTTTTTAATCTTACAGGAACTGAATATGCCTTGAATTTAAAGGAATTGAGTAACTAAAGTTTTCAATTTAGTACGTATACATCGTTTATTAAAAATATAAATATCATATATGTATATGCCAGAGATGCTCAACAAACAATTTGAATCGATTTCGTTTTTTGATGCGCAAAAATAACTTATCAAAATAATTTCGTTTCGTTTCAGAGCTAAATTAACGAAACAAAACTCAATCGTTAACGTTGAAACGAAATAAATCATCCAAGGCGCATCAATTACAAGTGATAGTAGGGTGGCCAGATATTATAGTGACATAATCAGTACAGTTGGGATCAAAAATCAGTACAAAGCCATAAAAATCAGCTAATTTTTAAGCGTATTTTTTATTATTAACAATATAACAACCAAATAACAGCGCATTAATTAAAAAAAAATAACTAATAGACTTTTAAATACATATAGTATTATCAATATAAAAATTCATTACTTTAAAACAAGTCAAAGGTATTACGTATGTATGTACAGTTGTGCTCAGGAAAATAGTAGTAAAATGTATCGACAGGTTTTGAAAATTTTTTCTTTCGTTACTTAACTTAAATTTTTTATAAAAATATAGTTAATTCTATAACAAAAGACATGTGAGTTGAAGTCTCAAACTTTCTAGAAAATTTATAAAAATTGAGAAAATTAAAAAAAAAAATTGTAGCCCATTCAGTTTCAGTAGAAGATGAGCTCGAGTCAGAATCTGTTTGCATATTTTAAGCTACAAATTTAAAACATATTTAAATGTTGACATTAAGGTATATTACCGAATTATCGCTAAGCGAGTTTTCGAGTGAGAATGAAATTTAATAGTAGGCATGTTTTATTCAGCCATCACAAGCAAATAGCTAAATCTTGGCCAAATAAAACGAAATTAGCTTATTTCCTATGTTAGCCTGATTTTGACAGTTGTTTGACTGCAAATAGTGTCAAAGTAAGTTTTCGCCTCTTTCTCATTGGCTGAAGGAGAAAATTTCTGATGCTGAATGGCAGTGCCTCTTGTTCAATATACAAGCCAAGATAGCTTTTCATAAGCCAACATAATTATGTTGGGTAAGTCCTCCATACAAAATAAGCTAATAGCTTACATTTCTGGACAAATAAAACACGGCTAGTGTTAAATGTGTATGTGCAAGTAAAATTACAGGCGGTCGAACATCAAAAATCAAAGTAAAGCTACAAATATGATATCCAAGAGTCGGTAGTTTCCACCTTTTCCAAATTTTTAGAACTTACATTGCACCGTAGCAGTAGTCGTCTTAAGTTTGAAATACTGACAGCCGATTTCTCAGTGGATGTTTAATTATAATCAAAAGATAATCTCTTATTCTCATCTTCTCAGTGTACTTAATATATGATTAACTCACCACCACCTTTCAGAAGATTTATTTATGGCAAAACCAGCTTTTCCTGTAAATTTTGTAAAACCTGCAAATCGTGATTGCAAATCGGGTTGGGTTGAATCCAAACAGTTTGTTATTTTGCGAAATCCTAGGAAACGAAACAATTGCAAGCTGACACCTTTTTAATAATGGTTCAAGTTTAATTAATGCTTTCAATCTGCTCACACGTATGAGTTGTCAAAAACCATTGTTTTGAACATGTAAACCTCAAGTAAATGTCAATTACACCAATTTACAAAAGTATTTATTAAATGTAAAAATCAGTACAAAATCAGTACAAACTCAAAAAATCAGTACATTTTGCGTACTGATTTCGGGCTCTTAAAAATCAGTAAAAGGAAAAAATCAGCACATGTACTGATTAAATCAGCGCATCTGGCCACCCTAAGTGATAGCGGTAGAAGCTATGCTTCGTCTTATGAGCACGCTTGTGTCAAATTATCATCTGTTTTGCTTTGTTTACATATGCGTGTATACATACACATATACGTAAATATATACCCTGCAAACAAATGCTCCCGAAATCTTTAAGAGTATCGGAAATTTGTTACGATTCTTTTAGGAATCTTTAAAGAAAAACATATGAAGCGGTTGACAAGAACTAGTAAAGAAATTTCTGTACGATTTCTTAAAGAAAATTCTTAAAACAAATTGCGAAACCTTTCAGAATTCTATGAAATCCTGGTATGCAGGGTATACATATACATACGAATATGAATAGATAAAGATGTTGATGACTCAAGGAGTTCATACCAACGGTAAATGTTGTTTTTGTACGACTGCTACAACCTGTAGTAGTTGAATCATGTAAATTATCAATCGTTAACATAGAAACAAAATGAATAAACGAAAAGTTGTTGTTGTATGCCATTGTCAGCTCACTATTAACACCTAGCACCTAAATGTATGCTACAGCTTCAGCATTACGATTGAATTTATTTTCGGTAAAAATCAAAATAGAATTATTTTGTTAATTACCTAAACGATAAAAAACTGAATCGTTTCAACAGAAACGATTGCTTTTTTTTGGTAAACGCTAAAATTAACGTTATGCAAATTTAAAGGAAGTATGTGCAAATTTCAATATTTCTTTATCAATCATCATAACACTAGCATAATAAAATCAGTCTTGAAAATAAATATGTACATATTACGCATACAGTGATTTTTTTTTAAATATTAACAATCTTTTTCATGTTAAATGTTTTTTTGTAAACAGCAAAATTCAAAATTATGTTGTTTGCTACTTATGTGTATTTATTTATTTCTAATAATTTTAATTTAATAGTTCCATCTACTATATAAACACAGAAACCACATAAATAAAAGTTTCAAAGCTTGCACAAAATTCACAAAAATCAATCAAACTTAAAAAAATTTCCACCAAAATGTCGAACTTTTTTTCAGAACCTTTATACGATTTTCGGTATGCAGTTTTGTAGCCCATTCCATTTTAGTCTAACAAAGTGCAAGTTTCCAGTCGCTAAAAGTTACCGTTGATTTTTTTACATTTTTTTTTGCCGAGGGTGTTGCGCATTTTCCAGATATAGTAAAATTGTGTTTTTAGTTTTTCACTCTGACGTCAGTTATTCAAAAATGATTTAAAAAAATCCGTGAAATGTGCTTAGAGAATAAGTACGGGTATCAAATTAAAGGGGAAATTTTGCAGAATTTAATCAGATTCAACTTTTGGTGTATATAGAATGGTATGTATTGAAAATGTCGTTTTAAAATTTTGTTCTTGAAATTTCACAATATTTGTTTTTGAAAAAATTTTATGTTAAGGGTTTATATAAACTCGATCACATCCTTGAATCTCGTCCTTCTAACTTTATCAGCTTAAAAAATTACCTATTCGTCCTTGTGAATCAAAAAAATTTTATTTTTTTTAATTCTAAAGAAATTTCCTTCCTTTTATTTGGTACCCATATTTTTATTTTACAATGCATTGAATTTTTATACCCGAGCGCACTTGTGCACAAGGGTATTATAACTTTGTTCACATAACGGTTGTTTGTAACAGGCAAAACGAATCGAGATAGATATAGACAAATGTATACATAAATGATCAGAATGAAAAGAGAAATCGATTAAGCGGTGACTGTCTGTCCGTCCGTCTGTGCACACGATAACTCGAGTAAAAATTGAGATATCTTAATGAAACTTGGTACGTGAACTTCTTTTGGGTGTAGGACGGATGGTATTGAAAATGGGCGAAATCGCACAATAACCACGCCTACGTCCCATATAACGGTAATTTTCAGAAATACGAAAACTGCGATATTTTAGTAACTACTGAAGATTATTCACTCAAAATTGATATTTACAATGAGTTTTAGACGAGAAATAAGAATATTTTAAAATTTTGGCAAATGGGCGTAGCCACGCCCACTTATGGTTACATGTGTATATCTTCGTAACCGCTGCACCAATTTCTTCCAAACTCGGCACAGTTGTTGGCCTTGATACATCATACTAAATGGCCGAAAATTTAAAAAATCGGACAATAACCACGCCCACATTCCATATAACGGTGATTTCGAGAAATACAAAATCTTCGATAAATCAGTAAATATCAAAGCTAATTTATTCAAAATTGATGGTTGCAACAATTCTTTACCAAGAAATACGTTTATGTTAAAATTTTGGAAAATGGGCGTGGCACCGCCCACTTGTGATTACATATATGTATCTCGCTAACCGTTCTAGCAATTTGTACCACACTCGGTATGGTTATTGTGCTTGCCACATAAAAGCAAACCATTGAAAATTGTTGAAATCGGTCTTAAATTACGGCCGCTTTTCAAATAACAATAAATTTCAGAAATGCTTGAAATTTCAATATGTCGAAATTTAAGGACGCTAATTTACTTAAAATGTATACACCCCGGCTTATCATGTAGCGGTAGCTTTCGGCAAGGTGGAAAACATATCTTTAATACTTGCGCCGGGTATTTAATGTTCGGCTCCGCCCGAACTTAGACTTTCTTACTTGTTTAAATTATTTTTGGAATTAATCATACCGTTGAAATTACAAAGTCCTTTAAAATATATCCAGACGTCAGAGAGAAAAATAAAAACGTCACTTTAAATAAAAAAGTAGGTTTAAATGCCATTTGTTTATTCAGCCTTATCATGAGTTTCATATTCCCCGAACCGAATCAATTTTTACTTTTGGTTTCCATGTATTTAATATGGGCGCAATAAAAATTTTCCGGTGAATTATTTTTCGGGCGAATCTCAGGATAAAGCAGATTATTTATTATTATTATGGTAGGAGAGCTTCTCAAACAATTAAGAAACAATTTTTTCGATTTAAGTTGTTGAAAAGTCATGAATATCTAAATCCCGGGACTAATCCTGGGATTGTGATATCGACATACCGAAAACTCCGGGATCGTAAAAAGCGAAAAAATTACCATCCCTAGTGTGCACCAATCTATTAATATCGTTGAATTATTTTAATATCTATTGCAAAATTTTATACAGACAAGACTAAAAAGTGGAAAATAAATTAAAAAAATCAACTTTTTAATATACCACGCTTTTGTAAATTAGAATAATATTTCTCAGCCCCATAGAATTTGTGGTGATAACTTTTGATTTTAAAATTTTAGGAAGTCATTATAAACAATTTATGATATTGAAAACGAAAAGCGTGGGATGCATGTAATAGACTTAAATTGATATGAAAAGTAATATATGTTGTATGTACATATGTGGGTATATGAATAACGATCGCTTAAAATCGATCTCAAATTTTGTACTTGCGCTGTAGAAATTTTAGGTCTATGTTATGTGGTTTGACTATTGTCAACTAGATCTAATGCTTTGTATTGCATGTGCTGCACGTTTATCGTTTTCAATCTCGTAAATTGTTTGTAATGACTTTTGCTAAAATTTCAAAATCAAAAGTTATCACAACAAATTCTATGGGTCTGAGAAATATTATTTTCCACCTTTTCGTCCATTTAGATATATGGTATATTAAAAAGTTTTTTTTTTTATTTTATTTAACTTGATTATAATAAATTAAATTGCTTTTGTCCCTTCAAGGGCTTGAGGTAAAAAATTACTGATGTATGTATGTATGTAGCAGGGTTGTTGCGAATGTTCGCATTCCAACCGCGGAGCTTCCGCATTAATTTTAACATTCGCTTTCGCTTTCGCATTCGCAATAGCGGAACTTTTGCGAATGCGAATAATGTGCAACTGCACTGATAAAACGTATACATATCTGGCAAACAAAACGACAAATATTTTTTGCCTGTGGAGATGCTACGTTAAAACTGTCCCCCTACGCCCCAC
>NW_023458557.1:59747091-59792930 GCF_013731165.1 Rhagoletis pomonella
TTCCCTATAAGTTTCACTTCTCCAGTGTGGCCAAGGCGCACTTACTTTTTTTCTTTTTGTTTCTTATTACTGCCATACCTAAATAAAAGCGTTGAGCGTTGCGAATGTCAGCTCGTTTCCTTTTTTACTTGAACAAATTTTATGTCCTATGACCAAAACGGGAAAACTGGCGCGTTAAGTTAACAAATGTTATAGCCCGAACACAATGAAAACGACGAGCTACGGGCCACCGCTGCCAAATTATTTCTCCACGTAGGCTTAAGTAGATAATTATTTTGGCGACGACACCCAGTGCCGCCTAAGTGGGCAAAAATCGAAAAATTCGTTGTCTGCGATGTGAACGTGTTTGGTATTTTTGTAAAGGGTGGGCTTTCCAAAACGGAACCAATCGAAATTTCAGCGAAAGTATAAGGAATTTCGTCATGAAACTTGGTGGGGATGTTGGGGGAGGCCTCCTCAACATGAATTGTTCACTCTCACCATATAATTGCTAATAGTATTTTAGCAATTTGTTGTTAAATAATGTCCACAATCACCCCCTAATTTTTTTAAAATATGCCACTTATCACTTATATTTTGTGTTACATATTATATTTTCAATGCTCACATGCGTATTTTATGCTTTTATTATATATAATTCACCAATTAATTAAGTAAAACGCGTTTATAAATTTGTGTTCACGTTTTACCACTTTTCACAAAC
This sequence comes from Rhagoletis pomonella, assembly GCF_013731165.1. NCBI lineage: Eukaryota > Metazoa > Arthropoda > Insecta > Diptera > Tephritidae > Rhagoletis > Rhagoletis pomonella. Next base: position 59,747,795 of record NW_023458557.1, read on the forward strand.
AAACAGAAATAACAATGGCCGACAGTAAGAGCAAATATGTGCTGCCATACGTTTTAAAAGTAAATACGCCACTATTACAGGATTTTATTAAAACGCGGCCAACACAAAATGGAGTTGTGCGTAAAATCGTCATATTTTTATGGCAACCGTATTCCAACGGTATTTCTTTTATTCTCTTCTTATTTTTTCGCATGAAGAGTCGCGCGATTTTATATAAAACACCCAGTAACCATATATTAATATAGTTCCATATATATCGAAAATTTTTAATAAAAAATCGCGCGATTTTTTATTAAAAATTTTCGCCTGCGCCGCTTTATATTCTAAAAATCGATACTTCCATAAATAATGAAAATTTTTAATTAAAAATCGCGCGATTTTTTATTAAAAATTTTCGACTGCGGCGCTTTATATTCTAAAAATCGTTACTTCCATAAATAATGAAAATTTTTAATTAAAAATCGCGCGATTTTTTAATAAAAATTTTCGCCTGCGCCGCTTTATATTCTAAAAATCGATACTTCCATAAATAATGAAAATTTTTAATTAAAAATGGCGCGATTTTTTATTAAAAATTTTCGACTGCGGCGCTTTATATTCTAAAAATCGATACTTCCATAAATAATGAAAATTTTTAATTAAAAATCGCGCGATTTTTTAATAAAAATTTTCGACTGCGGCGCTTTATATTCTAAAAATCGATACTTCCATAAATAATGAAAATTTTTAATTAAAAATCGCGTGATTTTTTATTAAAAATTTTCGCCTGCGGCGCTTTATATTCTAAAAATCGATACTTCGATGAATAATGAACATTTTTAATAAAACATCGCTTTTTATTATGAAATCGATACTTCGATAAATTATGCAACTTTTTAATCAAAAATCGACCAATAAATAATTTTATTGCTTCCGTTTTGTGTTTTTGAGACTTTTTTCATATGTATGGCAGCACTGACATTTCACTTCAATTGGTGTACAAAGCAAAAGGTGAGGTTAAATTCGGTATTTTTTGCAACTTTAAATGCGAATTATTTTAAAACTATAAGCCTCCGGAGGGTGGGGTCTTCAGATTTAGAATCTGAAAAAGCTCCTCTATACTCCCTAATATTTTTTTTTTTCAAAGCCTGGATCCGTTTTGGAAAATTTTCCCTTTGTAAATGTAATTTATCCATCAAAAAGAATCAAACAGAAATTTTCCTATAAAATAATCCGTCTGTCACCATGAAGCCACTAAATTCGAAAAAATGTATTCTAAGAATTTTAATAAGAGCATAGCCATGTGTAAGCTTTTCCGTGAAGAAAATGTCAAAAATACATGCCTTGAAATAAAATGTTGGTTTGACGTTTTTTATTTGCATATAGATAGTAGAGAACTGCAGGAATAAAAATTTTGGAATAAAACTAAACACAGGGTGTCCTGCGGTATTGCAGAAAAACAATCTTTTTTAATAACAATTTAAGAAAATGGTAGATTTTAATGAAATGAATAATAAATATATGTAAAAATACGTTATTTTTTATTATTTTATTAAGTAGGACGGGTTTTTAGTTTTCGAAAGAAGAAATAAAAACCTGCTCATTTCCTGCACATTTTTTGCTAATGCATAAACTCATTTTGTCAGTGCCATCACACCTGCACGATTTGTTCTATTTTCAAAAATTAAGTGTCAGATTAAAAACTTTGACCTGTAGATAATAGTGGAGTATTTTTTTTTTAAGAATTGCCACCTGTTAAAAAATTTAACAAAAATCTTTAAATAAGTTAAGTGAATTATTAAGAGATGGGTATCAATAGAAATGTTTATGAAAAGGGTTTATTTCTTAACTACATGTAGAGGGTTGCCACCTGTTAAAAAATCGATTTCCATTGGAATTAAAGGAATTATTTTATTGAAATAGATAGGTATCACCATATGCGGGGGCGCACCCAGGAAAATATTTTAGGGGGGGTTTTATATATCTGAATATATATCACCGGAAAATACTGAAAATTTGCTTCAGATAATACGCTCTTTAATATACATTCATGAAAGCTTTATGTACAGTATGTAATAAATAAATAAACGTTTTAAAATCCATAAACTGCACTTTATTTACATAAGATTAACAGAACTCAAACACTTTTAACCGACTTCAAAAAAAGAGGAGGTTATCAATACGCCGGAATACATAACTTTTGGCCACGTGAACCGATTTCAATAATCCTTTTTTTATTGGAAAGATGGTACCTCAAGGGTCGTCCCGTAATTTGGTTTAGAGATCCGATGATTGGATCATGAAGAAATTAACGGTACCCCTAAATTTGAAGTCGGTTGTGTTCTTTCCTTAAAAACTACTTGTTTAATAAAAAGTTCTATAAACTCAAGATGCGCTCAACATTTAAAAGTACCTAATAAAAAATTTTAAAAGAGTCAGTAAAAATAAATTTATTGATTCCATAAATTTTTGCACTTTTATGTTCATTTTTTCGATTTCTGGTTTCTGGTTTTCGATAGAGATGGTGAGTTTTCACGATTGCTAAATTTTTTTACACCCGAGCGCACTTGTGCACAAGGGTATATGTATTAATTTTGTTCACATAACGGTTGTTTGTAACAGCCAAAACGAATCGAGATAGATATAGACAAATGTATACATAAATGATCAGGATGAAAAAAGAAATCGATTAAGCCATGTCTGTCTGTCCGTCCGTCTGTCCGTCTGTCCGTCCGTCCGTCCGTGTACACGATAACTCGAGCAAAAATTGGGATATCTAAACGAAATTTGGTACGTAGGTTTCCCTTACTCCAAGGTAGGTTGGTATTGAAAATCGGTGAAATCGGATTGTAACCACGCCCACTTCCCATATAACGGTAATTTCCAGAAATACGAAAACTGCGATATTTTAGTAACTACTGAATATAATTCACTCAAAATTGATATTTGCAATAATTTTTAGACGAAAAATAAGAATATTATACATTTTTGGAAAATGGGCGTAGCCACGCCCACTTATGGTTACATGTGTATATCTTGGTAACCGCTGCACCAATTTCTTCCAAACTTGGCACAGTTGTTGGCCTTGGTTAAACATACAAAAACGCCGACAATTTTTAAAATCGGACGATAACCACACCCACATCCCATATAACGGTAATTTAGAGAAATACAAAATCTTCGATAAATCAGTAAATATTGAAGCTAATTTATTCAAAATTGATGCTTGCAACAATTCTTTACCAAGAAATACGTTAATGGTAAAATTTTGTAGAAAATGGGCGTGGCACCGCCCACTTATGATCACATATATGTATATCGGTAACCGTTCTACCAATTTGTACCAAACTCGCTGTGGTTATTGTGCTTGCCACATATAAGCAAAGAGTTGAAAATTATTGAAATCAGACTAAAATTACGGCCGCTTTTCATATAACGGTAAATTTCAGAAATGCCTGAAACTTCCATATTTCGAAATTTAAAGACGGTAATTTACTCCAAATTGATACACCCCGGCTTACCATGTAGCGGTTGCTTTCGGAAAGGTGAAAAAAAATATATTTAATACTTGCGCCGGGTATTTAATGTTCGGCTCCGCCCGAACTTAGACTTTCTTACTTGTTAATATTTCGAATACCGAAAAAATTAACTGAACTCTCAAGAAAAACGAAAAATTCATATAAAACGACGGACGAGAAATGGAAAAGAAATTTTCTTCTACCAAAATTTCTTAACTCAATTTGCAGCTCTCAAGAAAAAAATGCTCGTATATTTATTTCCTCATAGAAATTTACAGCAAAAGCAAAGCGCTTTTTCAGGCAACAGAAATTATAATGAATATTTCTTATATTTTCCTTGAGCTGGATTCTTAGCTTTAAGATACAGTTTGTATTTGAGGTTATTAGTTTTAGGGGGGGTTTGAACCCCAAAACCCACCCCTTGTGTGCGCTAATGACCATATGGGAGTCAGGCGAAAGAATTTTAAGAAGGTTTTAGCTTACAAATATTACGAAGAGGATTTCCACCTGATTTTAAAGTCAGATTTAGTTAAATAATATTTGTGTCAAACAAAAGGTTTACGACATGGTGTTTGGTATTTTATTACAAATACATACACTGTCAATCAGTGATTTGTTCTGATTACATTCCTTTTAAATTACTGGACTCTTATATTAACTCAGGAATGTTTTTACTCTCCACTTATTTCTTTATTAATATGTCCAATTTTTTTCTTCTGTCGGATACATATTTCAGTTACCTTATTCCCTTAATTAAAGGGAATTTTGTTTTTTAAACATGTGGCGTCTCTTCTGCGTTTAGTTTAGAAATAGAGGATTTCGAAAACCATTTCGATTGATAATTTTAATAAAATTTGTAATAGGTGGCAACCCGTTTCAAAAAAATTAAACTTTATTGCACATCTACAGGTCAATTCCTGCCATTTCCCTCCAGTACTGCTGGAGTCAATTGCTACTTTTGAACCGCTACTGCACCGACTCCTAGGTAAGTAGCTACTCTATTCACCAGTGATAGTGCACATGGTAGTGCAGAGTCGAACCAGTCTGAAGCAGAATAGCGAAAAACTACGACAGAGGGTGCCCATAAATCACGCAAGTGACTACTTTAGTAACTCCCGGTAGTGCACAGAGAGCCGATGGTGACTAATCGATGAAATACACTGCAAGTAGTCTGTTGGTAATTGACGGAGTTTACCAGGTAGCTACCGATTCATCAGTCCTGTAGTCGCTCCCCCGTACTGCAGGGTTGACACCTCAGAAAATAGAATGAACTATATGTATGTACATTAAAGTGGTCCAAAAATGTATGTAAAAAAATAAGGTCGGATTTTTAATGCCGCCACCCCCTGGGATTGTTATATACCGAAAAAAATATACCCATATTTTTTTATTTTGAAATAAAAAATAATTTAGGTAGTGCTCAAAGCGCTCAAAGTTGTCCATGTATTTTATATGGAGAAAAAACAACTTTTCGTAGAAATAGTGTATAATTCTTGAAAATCAATACTTTTCGATCGGAAAACTTTGCTTATCTTCAGCAGATTCCCAGTAATAATACTCAATTGCTTCTTTACCAATTTTTTCATGGTAACTATATTTTATAGGTCCTATAAAGCCCTTAGAAAATGCAATGGGGGGACCAATAAAAAATCTTTATCCATAAAAAATTGTTAAATAAACTATTGGATATTAATATGTACTATAAGTCTCCTGAAAACAACCACAGTTTTCCGGTCGAAAAATATTGATTTTCAAGAGTTTTATATCATTTCTGCGAAAAATTGTTTTTTCTCCATATAAAATACATGAAAAACTTTGAGCGCTTTGAGCACTCCCTAAATATTTTTTGATTTCAAAATAAAAAAATAGGGGTATATGTTTTTTCGATATAGATCAATCCTAGGGTGTGCCGGCATTAAAACTCCGACTTTATTTTTTTGGACCACTCTAATTTACATAATGCCACAAGAACTCAAATTTTCAACTTCAAACTGTATTTACAGTGAAAATATGAAAGTTGTCCCAAAAAAATTGCATTTTTGAATTTATCGTCCGCTATTTTACTAAGAAGCGAATTTCCATTTAAATTCGTCCATATTTCTATTTTTGCTCACATTTTATATGGAAGGGAAGCATTGTGCGACAGGGCTAAGCAACGACTGTGGTTGTGGCCAGATTAGATTTATTTCTCTTTTCCCAGCACAGATAAGGTTTTTTCTCTACTTTTATGTCAACGCGTTTAGATAATGTATATAATAAATTGGAAGCTGTGGCCCGTAGCTCTTCAATTTTAAATGTGTTCAGAACTTTAAGCTTAAATTTACAACTGTTTCAAGAAAATGGATAGTTGAAAATTAGTAATTGTAACAGCTATGTTGAAGGTATACCACATAATATCCATGCCGTGCATGAATTGAGCAGTTTTTTGTGAATGGACAAATATTTAGTCACAATAAAACAGAAGAAAATATAATACATATATATGCATGTATGTTCATATCAAGGATGTTGCGAATATTTGCATTCGCATTCGTTATGCGAATGATTCGCGTCATTTTACACATTCGCATTCGCATCAAATGAATGTTTTGCGAATCTGCACATGGGCAAAGAGTCCACTCTAATATTGTTGAAATGGCTCTAAGTCTGTCTAACCAGGGTGCGGACAATAACCGGCTTTTAGCTGCAGGCGCTAAATGGTTAAGTAGTATATCAAGCAACATTGATGGGCTTTCAACAAGTACTGCTAAAAGTATTATAAGCAACGTAGAATCAATTTTAGATTCCTCCCAGCGAAAGTGAAGGTTACGTAGAATCTGGAGACATTAAAAAATGTGAAATTAAAGCTCAACTGAAGGCCTATCTTAAAGAAAAACGAGATCTTCTCGGAGAAATCCCCCTCGATTGGTGGAAAACTAAACTAAAATACGACAAATTGACAGATCGGGCCTACAGATATTTGAGCGCTCCACCCGCAAGCGTTCCAAGTGAGCAATTGTTCAGTGCATCCGGCCTTATATACGAGCCTCTAAGATTTGCCTCATGGGAGAAAAGGCAGAAAAATTACTCTTTTTGAAATATAATATGCCCCTTTTGAACTTTGACTACTAGATTAAAACAGTGCATAGGTTAAGCACTCGTTCACTGTTCTAAAAATTTACAAAACTTTTAAGTAATTAAAACGATGACTTAAGTTGATTTTAGCTTTTTTAATTGTATTCCTAACATTCGCATTCGCATTCCGAAAATTCGCATTTTCATTCACATTCGCGAATGTGAAAAACATGACTTCGAAACATCTCTAGTTCATATGTATATTTCAATTGATTTGAAATAATTTATGATAAAATTGAAGAAAATAAAACTATAAAGTGATATGTATGTATGTCCTTGTGAATAAACTCACATTATTTAGTTGTGTTCGATAGGTGCAAAATAGTGTATATCAGTGTAGTCCATAATTCTGTTCATTTTAAAATTTCGATATATCGATAGTGGCTCTCGATAGTATCGGAAAATATCGATAGTGCAATCTACCGACAGCTTTCCAGCTCTAGCAATTGCGCTTGTTGGAATTATACCAAGAAGATGTTGGTAGAGAATTATTATACCCGAGCGCACTTGTGCACAAGGGTATTATAACTTTGTTCACATAACGGTTGTTTGTAACAGACAAAACGAATCGAGATAGATATAGACAAATGTATACATAAATGATCAGAATGAAAACATAAATCGATTAAGCGGTGACTGTCTTTCCGTCCGTCCGTCCGTCCGTCACACGATAACTCGGGTAAAAATTTAGATATCTAAACGAAACTTTGTAAGTGCACTTCCTTCGGGAGTAGGATGGATCGTATTGAAAATGGGCAAAATCGAACAATAACCACGCCTACCTCCCATATAACGGTAATTTTCAGAAATATGAAAACTGCGATATTTTAGTAACTACTGAAGATTGTTCACTCAAACTTGATATTTACAGTAAGTTTTAGAAGGAAGTTTAGAATATTATTAATACAATAACCACCCACCTCCCATATAACGGTAATTTAGAGAAATACGAGATCTTCGATAAACAATTCTTACGTTTATGGTAACATTTTGGAAAATGGGCGTGGCACCGCCCACTTATGATCACATATATGTATCTCGGTAACCGTTCTACCAATTTGTACCAAACTCGGTGTGGTTATGTATTGTACTTACCACATAGAAGCAAAACGTTAAAAATTATTGAAATCGCATTAAAATTACGGCGGCTTTTCACATAACGGTAAATTTCAGAAATGCCTGAAACTAGAGCTGAGATACTATCATAGTAATATCGATATAAAACTTCTTACACAAAATTTTTGCAGAAATTCGAATTAAAAAGATTGATATTTTAATGATTTTGTATTTTTTTATGTTTTGTACAACTTTTATAAAAAATGAGTAGACAATAAGTAAACAACCAACTGTCAAAACTGCTAAAAATGTTGTGGTGCTATTATTTTGGCCAGTACTATATTCGTTGTCTTATAATCTGGTAAAATATTAATGATTTCCCTTGTTCGGATTTTGATATGCGCCTCCGTATTTGATCTCAGTTGAACTTTTATAAGTATGAGTAGTCAATTTAAACGAATAACTTTTGTGTTCTGTTTGTTTTGTAGTATTAGAAATGTATTATTATAGCCAATTTCACTCTTTGCATTTCAAAAGGGACAAACAAAATCCGAATTTAATTTTTTCATATAAAAATTATATTCAGATTTTGCCTGTCGCTATTCAATACCTTTCACGACGATAGTACTAGCGATACTATCGATGTTTTGAACTATCGTTTCGAAAACTATCGAGTGGCGGTACTATCGATAGTATCCCAGCTCTGCTTGAAACTTCAATATTTCGAAATTTAAGGACGCTAATTTACTCAAAATTTATACACCCCGGCTAACCATGTAGCGGTAGCTTTCGGAAAGGTGAAAAACATATATTTAAAACTTGCGCCGGGTATTTAATGTTCGGCTCCGCCTGAACTTAGACTTTCTTACTGGTTTTTATTTCAAGAGTACAATCTTCTTGTATTTTTTATTGCTCAATAAACGAGTATAAGTGACCATCCGGTCAAGGTGCAGGGATGGGGTTGCCAGGCTTACAATGCCGAAAAGGGTACAGATAAGAACTAATTGGGGGACTTGGGGTACAAATGAGAAAGAAAATGGGGTATTTACGGGGGACAAATAAAACTAAACGTATTCCACAAAAAATTGATTTATTCGCTTAGGAAACAACAAAACCGTTCAAAAATAAAAATTCAATATCCTTTGAACAAAACATAGTTACACTGGCGATCAAAACTGAATGCATGGTGATTTTACTTAAAATATTAACAATTTTTTTCAAGTAATTTTTTTTTGTTATTTTTTATAAAAATATTTTGCATGCTTTAGCCAAAACCAAAAAATTAATTCAAACTTTCAAACTTAATACAAACTGTAGAAAAATTCAACAAATTTCCATACAAATGGGACAAAAATAGGGGACCTACGGACAAAAAGTCAAAATGGTTGGGCCCCTTAATGGGGTACGTCTGGCAACCCTATGCAGGGATAGTTCGGAGATAGTAGCTGAGAGTTCTTGCTTTAATTTAAGCTTAAGCGGAAGATTGTACCAGTTTTTGTTTTTTTTTTGCTAGAGGTTCTCAAATATTGCAAAAAACGCGATTTTTTGACCCTTTGACCACGTTTTTCTCAAAACATGGAGCTGATGGAAACTTTATATTTACAGATTCGTAATCAGCAGAAAAAAGGCTAGCAAAAACATCTTTTACATTTGCCGCACCAAAATCAGTGTTGCCCTGTGTTATTAGTTACAAAGAGACCTCTGAAGCTTTAATATTCCTTTCCGATTTATATTTAATATTTAATACATTTCACCACTAAATTTACTTAATAAATTGGCGTTGGTGTCAATCATTGAAAATTAATATCTCGTATCTTATCTATGTAAGTATACACAAAGTATTGCCTGTTAAAGTACACAACTGTCAATTGTTCGCTTTATCAATTTTATGCACATTTTTTTGCCATGTATTGTATCTACAGATATGCGATATCATCGCACGAAAACAAACCTTTTCAATGTCCCAGTAGGAAAATATAAGTTAGGAGAATAAAATAATAGGATTACATAATTTCAAACTAGAGGTTGGCCTTATGAGAAAGATAATGATATGACATAACTGTTTGAATATAATTTCGGGCAGCAAGCCACTGCTGCTCGTTCGGATGGGGTGCACTCTGGAAATCCAAATTGAGACCAACCCTTTAAGCAAAGGAAACGGTATCTCGATAATGTTGTCAAAAGTGTTCGCTTTGCTCGCGTAAACAAATTACTTTGCGTAACCCCTAGATTATTATCTAGAAGCTTTAAATCGCACGAGCTTGGTGACTAATCGATTGAACCGTTTCCGTTAACCACCCGTTTCCCAAATATTTCCTTCAAAAAGTCGATTGTTTGATGCGCTGTACGGCGTATAGCAGCAAGGACCAACGATTTCACCGGTCCATAAAGCACGCCAAGCAGTGAATTTTCGTGAATCTCTCGTGGGTTCGCTTCATTCCAAATGCGGAAATTTTACTTATTGGCACATCCATTGAGCCAAAAATTTAACTCATCATTTAACAGAATATTGCTATAAAAAGGGGCTTGATATTTCCAAACTGAACCATGATTTTCGAAACACATTTGCGCAAGTTGCAAGCTTAGATCCATGCATGATGAAATGGCAAACCACATTGAGCACAAGTAAAAAGCTTTTACCTAGAGTTTACACCTCATAATACTGTCATGACAATAGCAATACATGCACACTTCTTCAATTGTGTCAATCACTATCTTGATTATTTTGATGACAGTAAATCGAACTGTCATTTGACGTATGCAGACCATAATTTTGACGTCTTGTGCGAGAAAGAAGAGAAATTCATAAAAAAAGAACTATACTATAATAACTGAAGAGACGCTGATCGATTTCGATAATTCTTTTTTAAAGCAAAGGTGGTACCTGAGAGGTCGTCCCATCCTAATTTGGTTTAGATCCGATTATTGGATCATCAAGAAATTAACGGTAATCTTAAAGTTTTACATGACAATTGAAGTCGGTTTTGTTTTTTTGTTAAAAAATTACTTGTTTATTTAAACAATAGTCTTCGAGTGTCGTCTGCAAAGCGATAGATTGTTGCAGGGATGATTTCGTTTTCTTTTTGCTACAAAACCTCTGTGAATGCTAAGCATACCTAAACCTAAATTCAAGTACAAACTAAGGGAAAATATTTAAAGATAATAATTATTTTACCTTTTTTTTTAAGTAACTGACTGTTTATAAGACTAACAAAAGTTATCTGAAAAGGACTTCACAGTTGATAAAATTATCGAGGAACAACCCGCAGTTTACCAAAACTACCGAAATGGATGTGAAGACACACAAAGTTTTAATTTATTGCATTCATTATTTTTAATTGGAAATTGATTATGAATTCATAGAAAGAAACTTACAATGAAACTTTGGAATGTAATTCATCTTGCAATCGAAAAACAAACTTTCAAATTAAGACAGAAAATTAAATAAAAAAAACAATTACAATTTGATGCACATAAATACATTTATTTTAATGGTAATTGAGTGTAAATTTTTGTGTAAAAACAAATTAATAGTTTACAATTTTACGTGTACAAATACAAGTGAGGATAATCAAAACTAAGAGAAAAGGTAAAAGTATAAACAGAATCAAATCGCTCAGAGAAATTCGTCGGAAGTTCCCTGCCAAAATTAAAACACACTGCAGTGTATGAGATTGCCCACAACCAAAGCGGCGACGAAGTTCGTCTGACGAAATTCGACGTGACCCTGCCGCCGGTCGACAAAATCAGCAGTCAGTAAAAAAATTTGTAAAAGTGACTGCTGTCAGTGAACAAAATAAAAACGTTTTATGGAAAAAACGGAATATATAATAGAAGAAATAAGGAAGCATCGTTCCTTATACGATTTGGCCCATGAGGACTATAAAAATGTTATAAAAAAGACGAAACTATGGGAGGAAGTTGCCGCAACATTGAATTTATCGGGTAAGAGGATTGTTGTTACGAACTTATGTATGCAGCATAAACATTGCAATATAATTATTCTTCGGCAGTGGACGAGTGCAGGAAGCGGTGGAAGGGGCTGCGCGAAACTTATAAGAAAAGAAGGCGCGCCGAGAAACTTGCGTCTGGTAGTGGCGCACCTAATCCATCAAAGCGATGGAAATACATGGAGACGATGACATTCCTTGACCATTGTACCGACAGTAGAGAGTAAGCAGTAGCATCACACACCCTCTTCAAAAGCGACACAACTCCATGTCTATTAATTTCCATTTCTCTTCCAAATTTCTTTGATGCAGCACAGTGGGAAATGTTGAGTCACCAGATTTTTCCCTGGATTGCTCAACATCGTCAATTGGAGAGGACAGGGGCAACAGCTTTCCTTCTATTGCAACTGACTCCGAACCAATTTGTTCCCGGGTTAATAAACATACAAAAAAACAAGCTGATGCTGAGGTTACAGCAATATTCAAGGAGACGATGGACGAGTGCGCCCGCTCTGTTAAAGTATTGGCATCTGCAACATGCCCACAAAACGAAGACGCAACTTCTGTGCTGTTTGTGAGCTTAGCTAAGCGAATTGCAGACAGCAACTTAACAAAAGAGCAAGTGAGGCGGATCGAAGAAAGGTGGTGACTCTTGTTTATAATGAGTTAGATGACTGCGAACTGAATTTAACTTCAACAGCAGCAAGTAACTCCTTTAAATTTTTCTTATCTTATTTATTTTTTTATTTTTTTTTAATATAGTTCAAGACTGAATTTTTTTACTGAAATGAAAACATTTTATTTAGTTTTAAGTAGTTACTAAAACTTATAAAAATTACGCATGTTACTAAATGCTAACTTTGCTTTCAGGTTAAAAAATAAGACTTCTTAATGGCATTCTGTAGACCATTAAATTTGATTGTAAAAATTTTTACAAATCAAGTAATCCCGCGTTTTGATTACCATGTAACTAACCTTAAAAATAATAGGAACACTACATTTAACCAGTTCTTACCAATTTTCTCTTTTTTTTTGTTTAATATTTATTATTATTGTTTTTTAATTACAGCTCGTTATGAAACTAGGAGTTCAAATTTCCAACTTTGTAGAAAAATTCAAAAAATATTTTCTACAACAAACTTTTTTTAAAAGTTTTTTGAAAAATTCTCGGTATGCAGTTTTAAAGTCCTTTTTTCCTAACGTGTCAGGCATTTTTTTCATACAAAAGACGAGTTAATGGGCTATAAAACTGCACACTCAGAATTTTTCTAAAAATTCTTGCAAAAAAGTTTGTTCTTTTTGTAAAATTTTGTTGAATGTTTTTACAAAGTTTAGCTGTATTAAAAAATAATAATAATATAACTGTTCAAATGTACCGTTGCCAATACAAGTTTGTCAACATTTTTGGGAGCTGCGTGAAGGGAAGTATGCAGCACTCTCCACCTATTCGCAAGTATGCCGAAAGCATTTTCTATGTGGACACGAGCAGCAGATAGCTTTTTGTTGTAGTTCTGCTTATTGGGTGATAAACTCTGCCAGGAAAAGGTCGCATGAGATTATGCTTCAAGGGGAAGGCGTTATCTCCCACGAAGTAATATTGAAAGGGTTTGTTCGTACCTGGATTTCAATATTGCATTTATTATTTACAGCGATTCAGGTAAGATTCTACTTGGGAAATTAAATTTTTTTTACCTGGCAGATTATCATCTGGTGGAAGCACAAGATTCCCTCTCCAAATGCACTTCGTGCGAATATTCCGCCGTCACGTTGGCTTCCGATCGCTCCGACATCTACAAACGTGAATGTATAGTCACAATCGCACGTTGCCATCAGAACAATGCTAAAAGTTTTCTTGTAGTTATAATAAAGCGAACCACTACGTTTCGGGCAAATGATATTGATGTGTTTGCCGTCAACTGCGCCAAGGCAGTGCGGCATTCCCGTTTTCACGTAAAACCTATTCGCGCACATAACGAAAGTTGTGAGAAACTGCGTACTATAAGATTATAAGATGTTTACTTTTCGGAAATGGTTTTCCATTGTACCAGATTTGGCTGGGCAACATAAACTCCATGCAACTCACTCCAAATTGCATCGCAGGTTGAATAAATTATTTCACGCACCGTTGACACTCCAATTTTGTGCCCCCAAGCAAGAATTTGAGGGTTGCAGCCTTATGCTAAGTATCTACGATTATATGTATTTAAGAATCTTTCGGCTGAATTTATGTTATTAAATATATACCGATGGTCCTCTGAAATAACTGCACAATTAAAAAACAAAAACTACGACTACTACTTAACAGTCTCCAATCTCCAATCTTTACTACTTATTGCAGTACTCCTCACTACTTACATTAGTAATGACGTGGAAGATACAAGGATTAGAGACATGAGTTACTTAATAGTAATAGGTATTTTATTTTTTGAATTTTGAATTGTGTCGTTATTGCAGAGGACTATCGATACATACTCACAGCAGCGTAATTCCCAAGCGTGTTTCTTCGTTAATTGGTTCCCTTTGCGAAGACCGATGCAACCTTTCTCGCAGAAGGTTCAGAAGTACGTGGAATTTCGCTACATTCATCCTTGTTGCGGTAAATAAGTGTTCCTAATCTCTTAGCTTCAACTGCGAAAAGCATGTAGTGTGGAAACCGAGCTCTCTCCTACTCAAATTTATTGGACGCACCCACCATCTTCTTCGCAAACGTTGTCTCACTTGCAGAAATGCCTTGCACATTATAAACATGATGTTTAAAAGTTTGGTAATTTGAATTAAACGAAAAATTTGGGGACTCATTTTTTCGCTTTTTTATATTTATATTTTTGATTTTTGTTTGTCAATCAGCTGATGCGAATTTCGTTTCGATTCTGTTTTACTGGGCGAAATGTTGCGGCGAATATCATCCGGCGGCATCGCTCCGCCCGACGAAATTCGCTCAGCGAATTGATTGTGTTTATACTTTAATGGGTGACACGCTGAGCAATCGCGTCTAAGTTTCTAGGTAATTCATGTCAAGTATAAGTCTTGCACAACCCAGCTTGTAGTTTCCATAAACAACTTTTGACGGATAATACAATTATTTGAAGTTTCATAAATTGAGGGTATTATCAACGGGCTTGCCACTTTGATAATTTTAAAACAATACTTCGGAGTATTTTCTTTCCCATATTTTACCAATGAAATAATATTTCAAATCAAAAATCATTATCAGTGATTGATATTTTTTTTTACTTACGTGGTTCGCACGTTTTTTTATTAAAAATATGTTGAAAAAAGGAATTATTGCTAAAAATCTTAGCGAGACGTCGGGAAAAAGCTAATTAAAGTATATTTATGTACACAACGGTTACATCAGAAAAGCCTAACAAATATAAAAATTTCAACCAAACTAAACTGATCGGAAAAACACCACAAATAAATTATTCTTTTTAGTTTAATCAAAACGGCGAGCGAATTATGTTATTTTTTTATTTTCTTATTTTGATATACAATTTTGGTCCTTTAATCTTGCGATTTAAAAATCTAACTCTAAAGAATATTCTTCCCAAATAAAATATTTTTATAATACATATATTGGTCGAAATTAACTTTTAAATTTAAAAAAAAAATTGGGCTTTTTGGTTAGCGTATTACCGTTAACATCAAAAATTTTGGATTGAAAATTTTCAATGTATGCAAAAAACTTGAATTCGGCTTGTACACGCCGCTTTCCGATAAACTATTAACATAAGTATAATTTTGATCGCTTCCTACATGCGTTTGGAGTATAGTTACGTCAACCCCATTTTTGAAATTATGTAGCCGGCAAAATTTTCAAGTCCATCATATTCCACATCTTTGGCCGTTCTGATGAAATCTTCTGCTTCATGTTCCTCAGCAAGCTACTTAAGAATATTACAAATCAATTCAAAACTAAAGGGCAAGGATTTTCCTTCATATCTGGATATATTAATCTCGTTTAGTGGTTTGAAAATATTTTTACTGCGCTCCTCCTCACCAAATTTCAAGATTACTTCACTTGAAGACTCAAGATTTGTTTCTCGGTGGCGTGTTTTGAGGTGGCGTTTATTTTTTTATTCCATAACATTTTCAAATGTGAAAATCTGCAATTAACATCTTATCATTCTGCTAGGACTTACTCGGCTTAAATATGTATCTAGTCAGTCAATTCTTCTTCTTCTTCTTTATTGGCGTTTTAACCGCCTAAGCGTTTTTGGCCGAGTCCAAAACAGCACGCCAGTCATTTCTCTTCTGTGCCAACTGACGCCTATTGGAAATGCGAAGTGAAGCCAAATCCTTCTCCAGCTGGTCTTTCCAACGAAGAGGACGCCTTCTTCAGTTACCAGCATCGCGGCCCGCGTTGAACACTTTCAGAGCAGGAGCGTTTCTGTCCATTCGAACGACATGGCCAAGCCAACGGAGCCGCTGAATTTTAATTCGCTGCACTATGTCTATATCGTTGCAAAGCTCATACAGATCATCGTTAAATCGTCTGCGGTATTCGCCATCGCCAACGCGTAAAGGTCCGTAAGTGTTTCGCAGAATCTTTCTCTCGAAAACTCCAAGAGCCGCTTCATCAGATGTTTTCATTGTCCATGTCTCCGCGCCATACACCAGCACAGGCATGATGAGTAGGGATGAATCGATACAAGTAAATTCAAGTACATACTCGATACTTTTCTGAATTTACAAAGTATTTTTGTACTCGATACCTTTTACTGCGATCCAAGTAGGTATCGAAGGAAAAAAACCACTTGTATCGCAAGCGCAAAACTTCCCTGCAGTACGGGGGAGTGACTACAGGACTGCTGAATCGGTAGCTACCTAATAAACACCGTCAATTACCGACCGACTACTTGCAGTGTATTTCATCCATTACTTTTACAAGGCAATGTCCTAGGCGGTAGCCACCATCGGCTCTCTCTGCACTACCGGGAGTTACTTAAGTAGTCACTGGCGTGATTTATGGGCGCCCTCTGTCGTAGTTTTTCGCTATTCTGCTTACGACTGATTCGACTCTACACTACCATGTGCACTACCACGGGTTAATAGAGTAGCTACTTACCTAGGAATCGGTGCAGTAGCGGTTCAAAAGTAGCGATTGACTCCAGCAGTACTGGAGGGTTATTATGCCCCAGCATCCTCTTTAAAAAGCAACCCATTAGAGCAGGCATGGGCAGCGCTGGCAGAACTCCATAAGCATGTGCAAAACTTTTGCACACAACAAACTATATACAAATCTCGAAACCGCCTTTCAGGAAAACACTTGGAAAAGTTTATGTTTTTAGGAAATGTAACAAAACAGGAGTTCTTGTCTTAAACTTATTTTATATGAAAAAAATTTTTCTATTAATTTTCTGAAAATGTATTCTATTGGTTTTGAAATCAAATACTATACAAAATTAATTGCTGTATTAAATTTTTGGATACAAAATATTAAAAGCTAAATAATCTTTTAAAAATGTATATTTTTTGTGAAAAAAATACAATAACTTTGAATATGTGGAAAATCGTAGTTCTATGTAGAAGTTCGCGATACCTTTCCGATACTGAGTAGGTATCGATACCTTGTTTGATACAAGTACATATACTGACTCGAGTAATACCTTGATGGTATCGATTTATCCCTAATGTTGACTGACTTATAGAGTGTGATCTTTGTAAGACGAGAGAGGACTTTACTTGTCAGTTGCCTACTCAGTCCAAAGTAGGTAGCACTTGTTGGCAAGAGCGATTCTCCGTTGGATTTCAAGGCTGACGTTATTATTGGTGTTAATGATGGTTTTATTTGTGTTAATGCTGATTAGTTAATGCTAGTCAGTAAACCAAATTCAGAAAATTGAAACTCGCTGCAAGACCATTATACATAATAGGAATGTCCACGCCATAAAACGTATGATTTGGCCAGTACGAAAGTCAAGATGAGTCTGCATATTTCACATCAGAAGATCGATTTAGCAAGAGTCTCCAGATTCAATAGAAACGACACTTTTTTACTATCGAAATGTCGGCAGTAGAGCACCGCTCTCTTAGCTGAAGAGAATTCGGACATATATGGATTAGAGCATTTGGAAGAGTTGAAATAATTACGGCATATTAAACCTACATCCATCAAACGGCCATTGGAGGTTCTTCAATTTATCGTCAAGAAAAATGTCATCGGTGTCGTTCCTAATGTTTGGATTTCCCTCAGGATTTGGTTGACTTTGCAGGAGTGATATGCTCAGTCGATACTTTTAAGTATTGATCGATACTCGGTACCGATTTAAAAAGTATCCAATACTTTCGATACTCCGTACCAAAATGTTTATGCTTCCAATTAAAAGAAATATGGTCCCAAAAAAAGCGGTTCAGCAGAGCCAAGGCTATCATAAGCCGAGTGTAGGGGCTAATAAAGCTTTGAATGCTAATTTAAATGCATTTTCCGTCGGCTCAATGCAAGAAACTCTTCTTTATCTGAAAGTTTTTTCTACACTGAGGGACATAATGCATTGTAAAAATGAATAGTTTACATTTGATTATCGTTTAAATATGTTCGAATTTAGCTTTGTGCTATGTGTTGGAGCTATGAGTTTCTACATGGAACTGTGTTGGCCTTTCCTTGGTGAATTGTAGTAGGTATATTTCCATGGTGAATGTAGACAGTTGCTGGTTTAGTTTGCTGGCAATGGCATACATACAAAAGCAGTTTCTACAGTAAATAGATACATGAACTTCACTACCTACTTATTTTTGTTAGTACCTGATTCTTTTTAGTGCTGGTATGAGGTAATGCACCAGTGAATAAGGTCGCCAAGCGCTAATTCAAGCGGCATCTTACCGCGCTGTTACGTACCTAATACAAAACAGTGCCCAAATTATTATACATTTAAAAGTTCAGCTTAAATTATGTTTTACTTACATAGAATATGTGTTTCCAAAGATCCACACTCATGCATACTCTCGGAAATGGTACAAAAGTCGTCAAATCAAAGCTGTGGAGTCAACAGCTGTGGAGTTTATGGTGGTTGGCCACCGTCCACAAATATAAATATGCACTCTGCATGGGTTTTTACAATGGCGAGTCCAAAAATTCACTTTACTGCACACCTTCCTTTTGGTCTACATGAAATTGCAAACACTGATAATACATCCATTTTTTCATGTGCTAAAAATCGTACTTACCTAAAGGGCTACATGTCCGAAATTATTGCTACGTGTTCCTAATTAATCAATCTTTGTATATTTATTGATTCCTGCAAAATTGGGCCATGTCATATTAAAATTAACAAATTTTTCTGCATTGTTTACATATTTTTATATGCGTTTTGGCATTTCTCTCTCACAATTGCACCAAGATGACGTCACGCAAAAATTACGCTCAAAAATCCTCTCTCATTGGCGCAATCTTGTATTCTATCATTCTTAATGAGTGTACATACGCACACCAAGCATGCAGAGCGCCGCTCCGAGAGCGGTAATAACACACACATTCATACATAGTACATGTTTATCCGTACAAATCGCGTGCTGTGGTGTTGATGGATATTCAAGGCGCATCAATTACAGGTGATAGCGATAGAAGCTATGCTTCTTCTTATGAGCACGCTTGTGTCAAATTATCGCCTGTTTTGCTTTACTTACATATCCGTATATATATACCCTGCAAACAAATGCTCTCGAAATCTTTAAGAGTGTCGGAAATTTGTTACGATTCTTTTAGAAATCTTTAGAGAAAAACATATGAAGCGGTTGACAGGAACTACCCTGCAAAAATCGCGACTACTCCATGCATGCATGTAAAGAGTACACCCGGAGGACCAAGGAGTACTCCAAAATTAACCACAATTCATATAAAAAATATGGTCCAATTAACATTGCGATGTCCTAGGGCAGGACCATATACTCCATCTCTGCATTACATCAGAGTAGCACAAAACTACTCCCAACATACTCCATTGTCGTTATATTTTTTCGTTTGTACACGCTTTTGTTCTTCACTTCGCAGATCCTTTTTTGAAATTAATAAAAACCAAAAACAAAAATTAAAAATTACATGTTGACTCTGACGACATTCGAACCCGAACATGCTAGGAGCTAAGAACTAACAGCTAGCATCTATACACGTTCAGCTACAGCCAGACATGCAAATGTACTTTCAAATGCTTAACTTCAATCACATTTCGTAAAAACACGAGCAGTGATCGGGTAACAATAAGCTGGTGCAGAGACACGAGTTGGTCCGCTACAGCATGACAGAGGAGCACTTTTGTAAGTACTCCAATATACCACAAATAGACTACATGGTCCAACGATTTTTGCAGGGTAGTAAGAAATTTCTGTACGATTTCTTAAAGAAAATTCTTAAAAAAATTGTGAAACCTTTCAGAATTCTATGAAATCCTGGTGTGCAGGGTATACATATACATACGAATATGAATATATAAAGAAGATGTTGATGACACAAGGAGTTCATACCAACGGTAAATGTACAACCTGTAGCTGTTGAATCATGATGGATATTCAACATTTGAAAGCAAATTTATATTCCTGGGTGTAGCTGAGTGCGCAAAGATGCATGCCACAATTTGTTGATATCCAGAGATGGTCAGGGTTCGAATTCCACTGCAGGCAACATGCAAGTTAAATATTTTTTTTTTTAGTTTTTGTCTTGATTATTCACTTCACGAATGCTTTTTTAGAATGAACGCGGTCATTTAATATGCGCGTAATTGAATTGAATATTTACCAATATACAGTACTTTCGTTGACGTTTATAGTAAGATCAATTACGTTTCTATTTGATTTTAATATTTTTTCCCCTCAGTGTAGATGAATCGGACGATATTATCTTTGTTGGCCTGAAAGGCTTCTTCATTCGTCAAAGCATTTTTCATGAATTTTAGTTCTACGAAGGTGGAAACTGATAAAATGTTATTTTACTGCTGCGATAAGGAAAAGGTGATGAGAGTTTGCGACGGCAGTATTTTCGATTTGTGGTTTCCTCATTGTTCAGTACAAATTTTAAAACTTTTGGGCAAGCATCGTCTTCGTACTAATTGTGAAATATTTTCATAGTCTAAATAAAGACGATGCAGCGTATTTAAAGATATTCTGCTGAAAATTGTGTCAATAAGCTCCAACTAACTTTAGTGTCGACTTTATTTTCACTATCAATACGCCGAATTGTATTTTAGGCAATATCATGTAGATATATTCAAATATCAAATTGAAATAAATTTGTTTTTCTTAAGGCCAGTATGCAGCTCTAAAGAAAAGAAAAACTCCATATAAAATGACGTACAATAAATGGATAAGAAATTTTCTTGTGTAAAATTTTATTGAGGCAGTATGCAATTCTTAAGAAGTTTGCTAAGCTTTTTACTACGGTTTTCTAAAGTGTTTTGTGAAAAAGCGCACAAGGCAACCCATGCTTGCAACAGAAATATATGCCCGTTCCATTATTTCTTGAGGAAAGAGTGAGGCTGGTGAGGTATCAGATGTCAAAATTCGTTGGACACACACGCGAAATAATGGCAATTTTTTCTTTACCGTTTTCTTGAGATCTGCATACTGACCGTTAACTAGAAATGTATATTTAGTCAGGTTCTGCAATTCACTTGCGAGTGAATTTCAACCCCGGCCAAATTGAATTCAAAACCAATGAGATTGAAATTCACTCGGAAGTGAATCGCAGAACCTACCAGATTATGGCGAAGGTTTAATGTATGCATAGAATCTGTACTGTGTACCGTAAAGGAAGTATTCGGTACCGAAATCTTTATAAAGTATTGAGCACCGGCAATTCAGCACATCACTATTTGCCAGTGACTGTTGCCAGTGGGGAGCGAAGTTTTTAGAAATTGAAGCTAATCAAGACGTATTTATGA
The DNA here is from genome assembly GCF_013731165.1 of Rhagoletis pomonella. NCBI lineage: Eukaryota > Metazoa > Arthropoda > Insecta > Diptera > Tephritidae > Rhagoletis > Rhagoletis pomonella. Next base: position 59,769,284 of record NW_023458557.1, read on the forward strand.
TCTACCATGTCTCAAACAAGATTTAACGCTTTGGATACTTTACCGGGATTGCCACACAGATTGCCTTGTCCAAAGCCATCCAAAAATTTGCTCAAGCCAAAGCACGCAAAGCAAACTTTTTATCCCCGAGCGCACTCGTGCACAAGGGTATATTAAGTTTGTTCGCATAACGGCTGTTTGTAACAGCCAAAACGAATCGAGATAGATATGGACAAATGTATACATAAATGATCAGAATCAAAAGAGAAGTCGATTAAGCCATGTCTGTCTGTACGTCCGTCCGTGTACAGAATACCTCGTGCAAAAATTTAGATATCTGAACAAAATTTTATATGTATCCAAGGTAGGTTGGTATTTAAAATGGGCGAAATCCGACTGTAACCACGCCCACTTCCCATATAACGGTATTTTCGAAAAATGCAAAAACTGCGATATTTCAGAATATATTAGATGCAAATTGTTGAAAATTAGTATGTGAAGCAGAATTTTGGTAAAAAATAGTATTATTAAGAAATTGTTTGAAAATGGGCGTGACCACGCCCACTTATGATGAAATGCCAAACTCGGTACGAGCCTTGCCTAGGGCCTAGCTAAGAAATCTGTTGAAAATCTTTGAAGTCGGCCAATAAACACGGCCACCTGCCATATGACGGTAATTTACGGAAACACGAAAACTGTAATAAATCAGTAACTACTGGAGCTAGTTCACTTAAAATCGATGAATACAATAACCACTTATCAAAAAAGTAGAATATTATAAATTTTTGGATAATGGGCGTGGCGCCGCCCACTTATGACCACAAATGTGTATCTCGGATTTCCACCGAACTCGGTGCACTTAATATCCTTGGTACGGAAAAGCAATTTGTTGAAAATTATTGAAATTCGACTAAAATTACTCCCTCTTCCCGTATAACGGTAAATTTCCGAAATACGAAAACTCCGATATTTCAATAACTGACTTTTGGGAATTGGGCGCAGCACCGCCAACTTTATAACTACAAAGGTGTACCTCGGTAACCACTTAATCGATTTGTACCTAACCAGGTTCAATTATATCAGTAAGTCTAACTCTGCGTATTATCGAAAACATTTGAAATCGGGTAAAGACCCCTACTTATCATGCAAAGGTAGTTCAGAAAAAGTTCAAACGACGATATTTGATACCTGCGCCGGGTATATAAAGTTCGGTTTCGCTCGAACTTATACTTCTTTACTTGTTGTAATTGATATTTGAAAATTTTGATTATAACAAAAATAAAAATTTGTTTAAATTTCTACTATTTTTGCAATACGTTGATTCTAATAAAGACTTAAATATATTCGGAAATTTAGAATTTGGCTTGATAAATTCACAAAATTTACGGTTTTCATAAAAAATTTAATCTTACAATGGACTTTTTTTTATTTTAAACTTACATTTAAGAAAAATCCATTCAATGCTATAATTACGATTTGAGTTTTCCAGTTTCTTCATTACGCATGAATATCAGCATACATTAAAGATGAATATTATAATTAACCTACATTTTGTTCATAAATAACACATAATTGTGTATATTTTATCCTCGAAAAGTATTTTTCTAATCGTGAGGCGAAATTCCCCACAGTAAGTGTTGCCGTGCGCGCAAAACGAACACGCTGCACACAACCCAAAAGTACTCCTCGGGGACCAAATGGTGAAAAACTGCGAAAAGGTTTATTACTGTAGATACTGTGAACTAAAGGCACAATAAGAAAATATGCATCAGGGCTTGCGAAGTCAGTTTTATTTTGCTCGTCAGTTGGTATTTAGAGAAATCAAGCTGGACCTAAGTTGATAAAAAAGTAACTTTCTGCAGGGGCTAGCTTCCGTTCACGCAAACAAACTTAATACCATTTACATATTTTGCATGTGTTTTAACACGTGTTGTAGTCGCCAAACATACATACTTACATATTTTTAAGGTTTGTAGTAAGCATCAGCTGTCATATTTAATTGTAATTATAATTTATTCCATTTCATGTTATTAATGTATACATGATTTAATTTCCATCTTCCCATCTTTGCTAACATACCTACATATGCCTTCATAGGTATGCACATATGCATGTATGAACATGTTTTTTTCACTATCATGGTATGCACATACCATATTTTTCACACTTCATTTTCATTTGCATATCGCCCATTGTTCAATAACAATCGCTGTTGCTGTTGATGCATTGCTTTTGATGGCATTCGCATAGCATTCGGCTTCTACTTTAGTTTCCGTTGCAGTTGTTTTCATGTTACTGCTGCTGTTATTTTCCCTCTTGATATTCTTGTTATTATTTTTCCGCTAAAAGTGAAATAATTAATTTTCAATGTTTTTTTTTATGTAGAAAAGAACAACAACTTTTATAAATTGCATTTCGGTGAAATGTAAACATATGCGTTTGTAAGCACATGTACTTTTTGTGTGTATAAATTTACACATTTTCGTACTAGTTACCTCCATATACATATCTATATACATACATATAAATTTATTCATATAATCGTGGACATATGTATGTATGAATGTACATATGGCCCACCGATAGGTAGTCAAATAATACTCCAAGATCCGTAGTCTACGTACCATTATCTGCGACAAAATTAGCAATAGAGTAAGGTACATCCCATATGTACGCTCTGTCGCGTAGTATATACAGGGTGTCCTAGACCCCTCGTCCAACTCCTCTAAAATGGAGTCAAATGTTTTTATTGAAAAATACAAAACTATGACCTACCAAATGGGGAATGCTTTATCTTTTGGTGGTAAAACTTACTGGGTTAGTCATAAATAGTTTTACTACAGATTCGGATTCTGAGGATAAAAGTATGCAACTTTTGTTTGAAACCTTTTTCTGGCAAGTGCCTTTTTCAACCTCTAAATTACCTCCGAGATTCAACACGTCCTAGACTTCTGAAATTAGTGAAAATTATTTTGTTGGAAAACGAAAAAACAAAATGAGTTACCAATTCGGGGAGGCTCTATCTTTGGTCATATTGGCGGCTTTCAGTCGGTAACATGACCAAAATAATGAACATTAAATAAAAAACATTTCCTTACCCTTTAGAGGGGTTGGACGGGTATAATGCGAGCGAAAATATTTTTTGGTGTTTAAATAGGGGTCCTCTCTAAATTAGCCAAAAAATTTGGGACTATACATGAAGATTAGTTAATATTACCTTGCGTCTACCTCATCCGATTGTCGATTTTTCCGAAAAATTACACAACCAGAATTGTTGTCGAAATTTTTCCGGTTTAATAGACGCCTGAAGGTAATTGTGACAATTTTCGGAAACCGACAGTGACGGTTCTGGAATATTGTCGACAATTGTCTGACAGTGGTGCTGACAATTATCACTCGGAAAAAATTTCACAGGTTTTGTTTTACATTTCAATGATTTGAATATTTGTAAAAACTAAAATAATGCAAATGCAATTATTATATATAAATTAGATATAAATTTCATATGATTGGTGACAATTTTGTCAACGACAATTTTAAAACCACAGCGCTGATAAGAGGAATTAAAGCTTAGGCAAGCTTACTTATTTACTAGGTTCGTTTGTGATACTCTGTCAAAGACCTTAGAAATGTCGGTATGTGTAGTCAATTTTGAATACTCCAGAAAACGATGAAATGCAAGTTATAAATAGCTCTGATCCAGAACTCCATGTACTGACTGGTTTTAATACGAACTTTGAGGAAGTTACAGGAAAAATTCTCCCGTAATCCAAAATCCTCTAAATGAGAACAATTTTCGAAGAATAGTGTAGAGAATTAAGTGCAAAGATTTTAACCGAACTTTTTCTTCTGGTAGAATCATGAAAAGCGTCTAGCAATCAGCTGTTATACAAACCTAAACAAAAATAATACGTTGTCAAGTTGATAGGGAAAAATATTAAAGTACCACCCAAAATTTACTTTTTTATTGAAACATTTTGTCCAACGTTTTCACCACTATTCACGTTCGAGTTTGGTGTTTGTGTCGTCAGAAAGAATATACTTCGCCGTGGTAAATAACCTAAAGTAAGCGTTATGTCTTGAAGAAGTTCTTGCGGCAACAATTATCCGGTTCGATGGTGAATCGTCCTCGAATCTGTATAGTATAGTTGGTGGCAATTTACAAATGGGGGAGTATCATTGGTCCACAGAAATCCGATATACATAGACTTATTTCAGACGAAATACCGTAAATGTCTTATAATTGTATTTGTAGGCAACGGTGTTAATTTGACTTTGATCCCCGGTGTCGCAGAATGACTCCACTTGACGATTTTTAGCAAAAACTAAACTCCAGCGGCACCTTGCGGAAGATTTTTTTCGAATAGATCGGTCCTTGGTCCAATTGCCGGAAAAAAGGATATTATTTGCCAATCTAGGCAAAAAGCTACCTACGTCCCAAATTTCAAGCAAATCGAAACATAAATAAGATTTATAGGGCCGTTTTCTCATCTAACCTTTAGATTACCGGCCAGTTTATCGTCTCGATATACGAGTTTTCGTTTTCTCATCAGCGCATTAATTTCTCGAATCGATAAATTGTTGCTCACCCGATGCAATCTCTAAAAATGTTGTGGCGAATACTGCGGCAACGCGAAGCGAACATCGAGAAATAGGCAGAATGTTCGAGGAATGGCGTAGAATGTCATGTGCGAATGTGCGAGATAAAGAGAATGAGCGATAAACTTCAGAACGTTCTAGAGTTGTCATAAGTACGAGCGCAGGTATATAAGGGCGCCGCCACAGCGAAGTGAGTTAGTTACAAGTCAGCAAGCTACAAGTAAAGTGAGCAGAGAAGTGAGTTGCGAATAAGCAAGCTATAAGTTTAATTGTGTTGACAAGTTTAGTAAAGCGTTGTTATTGCTTTAACAAGTATTGTAAAGTGTTTTTACTATATTAGCGAATATTGTAAATTGTTTGTTGTACAATAAAGATAATTGTACTACAATTTGGTCATCATTAGCATTTATTTAACAATCCAGCGATACAAACCGAGGATTTGGGAAATCCGGACGAGCTTTCAAGGATAATCGTAACAATTGGTGTCAGAAGTGGGATTGTTAAATAAATCCCGAAGGACAAACTTTTGAAAATGGCAAAAATTCAAGACCTAAAGATCGAGGAACTCAAACAGGAGTTGGAGAAGCGAAATTTAGCAACCTCCGGAAGGAAAGTAGAGTTACCATCACGGCTGCGAGAGGCTATGGAAAAGGAAGGTATCGACGTTGACAAATACGACTTTCATCGTGAGGACGATACGACATTAACGAAGAACGAACAGAAGGATGAGGCTGATTGTTCGTCGAAGGGTTTGCAGCAGATAGCCGGTAAGGGTGAAGAACAGCAAAAGGCTCCTAGTTCATCAACAGGTATGAAAATGAACGCGTTATTGGCTGCCATGTCACAGATGATGCAGGAACAGAGGTCGCAGTTGTCTGCAGACGTTTCCTCACAGATGCAAGCGTTGGAGACACGTATATCTTCAGAGGTATCAGCGCAGGTGTCATCGCAGGTGTCATCCCGGTTAGAAACTCAGCTACAGGCACAGAAGGAACGCATATCATCACAGCTGGAAGCACAGGATGAAAAAATTACACTAATACAGGACAAAATTGAAGAGAGACTGGAGAAAGTCGAAGCAAAGGTAGAAGAATTGGAAGGACGTCTTCGTGATTTACAGTTGAATCGTCCAGCTACTTCGACGAGCGCACCGAAGGTAAAAACCCCATCCTTTGACGGCACGATTCCTTTCCAGGCCTTTAAGCTCCAGTTCGAAAAAACGGCTGCAGCAAATCATTGGAGCATGGTGGATAAATCCGCTGTACTATTCGTTGCATTAAAAGGACCTGCGGCAGAAATCTTGCTGACTATTCCCGACTGTGAAAGGAACAGTTACGATGCGTTGATGAGTGCTGTGGGGAGACGTTACGGTAGCGAGCACAGGAGACAGATTTACCAGATGGAGCTGGAGAATCGCTGCCAGAAATCCAACGAGACTTTACAGGAATTCGCCTCTGAGATAGAAAGGTTGGGTCATTTGGCAATTGGAGACGCATCTGGTGGGCACCTCGAAAGGGTAAAAATCCAGAGGTTCATCAACGGAATGCGGGACGTGTATACCAAGCGAGAGAAGTACGCGAATCCAAAGCCAACATTTGCTGAAACTGTCTCGTATGCTCAGACGCGTAAAACGGCGGCGCTCCTAAGTAGACCAGCCGACAAAGCACATCGCGTGGAAGTGGAAACACCGGACGAGACAAATGAAATGCTGAAGAAGATTATCCAACTGCTGGGCGAGAGAAAGCATGGCTCTGGCAAATGTTTTAAATGTGGAAAGCCAGGCCACTTCGTCCGCGATTGCAGCGCAAGTTCCAGTGGACTCAACAATTCAGCAGGACGCAAACGCAGGGCTGAAGGAGACGAAACCAACTGCAATCATTCGTTAAACTGAAACGAGCCAGCAGGAAGGGCCGCGTGCTGGCTCCAGAAGTTGAAGGGCCCATAATCTCCGTCTCACAAATTGGCCGGAAAGCATGCAACCTCACTGTTGGTGGATGTGTGAATGGGCAGGAGAGAGTACTGACAGTGGATACTGGAGCGACACATTCCATTATTCGACCGGATTTGGCCACTTTTTATGTGAATCCACTACCTGGAACAAAGCTGCAGACTGCAACTGGTGAACGCACCCAAGTGTTAGGAGAAGTACCATGCGAGGTAATAATCGACGGGTTGGCCTCGTACACGAATTTTGTTGTGGCAGACATTGTCGGTGAAGTCATCATCGGCGTGGATTTCCTACTTCGGCGAGGCATGAAGATTGACCTCCAGGGAATGATCATAACCTATGGCGACAGGAAAGTGCCACTTAGGGTTGGTTACGACAGCCAGTACTGCAGCAGACGGTTAGTCTTAGAGGAAGTGTCGAAGATTCCACCAGAAACGGAAGCGGTTAGTTGGGCTGAGGTTGGCAGTGATGGAGACGGAGTGGTTTCGTCAGAAGAAGGAAGCGGTTAACCGATACAGGAAAAGCGTGACGGTTCCGCCAGCTCAGTGAAGAAGAGGTCGCAACAAGGAAGTGGTCATGGCGAGCTAGGCAGTGTTTCCGGCAGGAGGAAAGCCGCTAAACCACGTTGCAATGGTGATACGCCGGTGGCCGGAAATGGAAGCGGCTATGGAAGCAGTAGGCGCGCTTTGAAGTGTCCCGAAAAAGGTGGTCGGCAAAGGCGAGCAGTTAAGCCGGAAGCCAAGGATGAGGTTCTACATGTCCGGTCAATGAGGTTGACACCGGCGAAAGAACGAGATGCGGAAACACTGGGTAAGTTTCAGCGTGAGGAACCGGATTTAGCAAGATGTGTTAAAGGCTGTGCAGCACGAAGGCAGGAGCCTGGGTGTCATGGACAGAGGGTGCGGCATAGATCTGGCAAAAGGGGTGCCCACAAGAGGAGACATGGTCTGGTCACCACCAGTGGCCGGCAGGAGCACGACCTTGTGAGATGGTGCACCACCGGAGATAAGCTGGAAGCAATGTCCAGTAACGCATCGAGCCGAGAGGAGCTACAGGAAGGCGATTTGGTGTTGTTGCACATACCGCAGCCGAAGAAAGGCTTCACCTCCGAACAACATCGTAACTGGAAAGATCCGTTTAAGATTGACAAACGGCTGAAAGACGCAGTGCATCGAATCCAGACAATAGGGAGACCGAGGACCAAGATGAAAGTGGTCCACTTGGAAAGACTTGCAGCGGTTGTAGCGTGGAGGTGTAGGCCATTGTGGCGAATACTACGGCAACGCGAAGCGAACAACGAGAAATAGGCAGAATGTTCGACGAATGACGTAGAATGTTCCACAAAGAGAAACGTCAGGTTGGATGAACACTGCGAACAGCGAGAGAAAGAGAATGAGCGATAAACTTCAGAACGTTCTAGAGTTGCCATAAGTACGAGCGCAGGTATATAAGGGCGCCGCCACAGCGAAGTGAGTTAGGTACAAGTAAAGTGAGCAGAGAAGTGAGTTGCGAATAAGCAAGCTATAAGTTTAATTGTGTTAACAAGTTTAGTAAAGCGTTGTTATTGCTTTAACAAGTATTGTAAAGTGTTTTTACTGTGTTAGCGAATATTGTAAATTGTTTGTTGTACAATAAATATAATTGTACTACAATTTGGTCATCGTTAGCATTTATTTAACAATCCAGCGATACGAACCGAGGATTTGGGAAATCCGGACGAGGTTTCAAGGATAATCGTAACAATGTGTATCCAACTTTAAATTTTGGTTCGGTTTTGGTTCATGAGGCAGATATATTAGATATTTCCACCAAGGTTTTGGTTTTTACTAACAGTTGCTCTTGCTCTATATTAGCTCATGTGGCATTGCCAACCTTTGAAATTATATGACGAATGTAGTGAAGTTTCACTCTCGGAAATGTAGTGAAGTTTCACTCTACGGAATAACAAATTTATTTTTACCGGTAAGATAAGAAAACCAAAACACTTTAAAGTTAGGAACAATTTTTCTGCCCTGTTAGTAAACGCAACTTTACTGCTTACATTAGAAGATGGCCCTAAATGGCATATAAAACCACCAAGCGGAAGAGAGATTTCTTTTTTAAAAAGATGGATAAATATATCTCTGAGATATAAAATCAATACTTCTTGAATAGCGATGCAGGTGGTGCGTTTGACGAAGAGAAATCCGGACCAATATAAAGGGACTTGGCTAACAAAGTAATTCTGTCAACTGTCTTTCACCCCACCACAGTCCTTCAAAAGACAAAAGTTCTGGTAACTATCTTAAAAGCTCTTTACTGTCTTTCGAAAAACTAGTTGAAAGATCTGCTAACGAAGAGGTCTTAGTGTTATGCTGTCCGTCTTTAAAGTTTTTTAATTAAGTAAGAAATAAAAGAAAAAAACAAAAATAATAATAATTTTTTAAAATAAATGGTTTTATAAATTAAATCAAATTCAAATAAATTTGTTTCTTCTTGATTAATTAAAAAGAAAAGAAATTTAATTTAACAAAAAAAAGTTCCGTCGCCCGGGACTTGAACTCGTGATGTTTCGAACAGTGTTGCCGTTTTCACTACGATCGAAATTTTTCACTTCACTTTTATGGCGAACACTTCTCCACTTCCTCTTTGACAAAATCACTTCGATTTTAAGCGACTAGAATACACCAACAAATTTTCTCTTCTTTTTTTATATTATGTTTAGTAGATATGTACATACATATTTGTATGTACGTCTCAAGACAGCATCAGGTAGGTTCAGAAGGGGCAGCAATTGAGCGCAAACGTTGCTAAAAAATCAGTAATTGTAATGCGTCTTCTGAACGACTAGATACATTAGCTGTCATATTCAACAACACACAACATGTTGTCTCAAATGATCAGAAACATATTATGATCAGCTAACACGCAACCATGATAAAACAAGTAAGAAAGTCTAAGTTCGGGCGGAGCCGAACATTAAATACCCGCCGCAAATATTAAATATATGTTTTTCATCTTTCCGAAAGCTACCGCTACATGGTAAGCCGGGGTGTATCAATTTTGAGTAAATTAGCGTCCTTAAATTTCGAAATATTGAAGTTTCATGCATTTCTAAAATTTACCTTTATATGCAAATTGGCCGTAATTTTAGTCCGATTTCAATAAATTTCGACGTTTTGCTTCTATGTGGCAAGCACAATAACCGTACCGAGTTTGGTACAAATTGGTAGAACGGTTACCGATATACATATATGTTATCATAAGTGGGCGGTGCCACGCCCGTTTTCCAAAATTTTATCATAAATGTATTTGTTGGTAACGAATTGTTGCCAGCGTCAATTTTGAATAAATTAGCTTTAATATTTACTGATTTATCGAAGATTTCGTATTTCTCCAAATTACCGTTATATGGGATGTGGGCGTGGTTCCGGCCATTTGGTATCCTGTACCAAGGCCAATAACTGTGCTAAGTTTGGAAGAAATCGGTGCAGCGGTCGCCAAGATGTACACATGTAACCATAAGTGAGCGTGGCTACGCCCATTTTTAAAAAATTTATAATATTCTTATTTTTCGTCTAAAAATTATTGTAAATATCAATTTTTAGTGAATAATCTTCAGTAGTTACTAAAATATCGCATTTTTCGTATTTCTGAAAATTACCGTTATAAGGGAGGTAGGCGTGGTTATTTTCCGATTTCGCCCATTTTCAATACCATCCGTCCTGCGCCCGAAAGAAGTATACGTACCAAGTTTCGTTAAGATATCTTAATTTTTACACGAGTTATCGTGTGCACAGACGGATGGACGGACGGACAGACAGTCACCGCTTAATGGATTTTACAACGCTTTTATCAACTTGCAATGTTGTGGCTCCAGAAACTTTCAATGTTGTGGATCCAGAAACTTTCAATGTTGTGTGTCCGACACCAAAGCAAAGCTTTGAACAGTTTCTTAAAAAAGCATAGTCCATAGGGCGACAGCTGTAGTGAATAGGGCGAGGTAGATGACATCTAGATGTCGCCCTATGTACTACGTTTGCTACAGCGGAAATAGACGACACGCCATTTCTTTAAATAAAATTAATTGGTGCTCGTTTGTATGTGCATACATATGTAAATGCATGTGTGTGCACCTTTCTATTAATATCGTTGAATTAATTTAATATCTATTGCGAAATTTTATTCAGACAGGACTAAAAAGTAGAAAATAAATAATATAAAAAAAACTTTTTAATATACAACGCTTTTATAAATGGACTAAAAAGTAGAAAATAATATTTCTCAGTCCCATAGAATTTGTTTTGATAACTTTTGATTTTGAAATTTTAGCAAAAGTCATTATAAACAATCTATGAAATTGAAAATGAAAAGCGTGGGGCGCATGTAATACACTTGAATTGATATGAAAAGTAATATATGTATGTATGTATGTGGGTATATGAATAACGACCGCTTAAAATCGATTTCAAAGTTCTACTTTCGCTGTAGAAATTTTAGGTCTACGTTATGTAGTTTGACTATTGTCAATTAAATCGAATGCTTTGTATTGCATGCGCTCCACGTTTTTCATTTTCAATTTCATAGATTGTTTATAATGACTTTTGCTAAAATTTCAAAATCAAAAGTTATCAAAACAAATTCTATGGGACTGAGAAATATTATTTTCTACTTTTTAACCCATTTATAAAAGCGTTGTATATTAAAAAGTTTTTTTATATTATTTATTTCTTTTCATGCTGATCATTTATGTATACATTTGTCTATATCTATCTCGATTCGTTTTGCCTGTTACAAACAACCGTTATGTGAACAAAGTTATAATACCCTTGTGCAAAAGTACGCTCGGGTATAAAAAGAAGGTAGTTTCAATAAATAACTTTTTGACGGATACTGAGATTTTTGAAGCTTCATAATTTGTTCATGTTGCTAGCAGCGTTACCACTTTGTTTATATTTACAAACAAATTAAGGAATTTCGAGATGGAACTTTCTTTCACAATAAATGGGTGTAAATATTTTAGTCTTTTTAGATGAACAGGTTCTACAATTCTTTTCCGAGTGTTTTTTTAGCCCCTGCCAATTTGAATTCAATTTTATTGAAATTCACTCGGAAGTGAGTTGCAGAACCTGCCTGGAAACGAAACAAGTCTAGTGCATGATATACATATGTATGTATTGAAAATATGTACACACAAAGAATGCAATTTTACCTCGAAATGCAACGGATAATGGCATATGTGCTTACGTGTACGGTATTTCTCGACCCTACCCTGAAACTAAAAAGTAATCTACTTGTACGTAAGTTGCGTTAACGCTATTAAAAGTTTTTATTTAATAAATTCAACAAACCATGAAGACGTTACTTTTCTCATCTTTTTATATTCTTATTTAATTCTGTTCTCTTTTAACTTTAGATTTAAATATCGATTTGAAAAAAAATCATTTTACAGTACTTTCCTCTAGAGTCACATTTGAATTGCACAATAAGTTAAAAAAAAAATCGGTCTTGTTAACTTGTCACCATCAATGTTGAGAACATATATACAGATATTTTAGAAGGCTTTCCTTGCTCACGCCGCAGGGGGCTCAAGCCATTTTTGTCTCACAAAAGGAAGCCGTGGAAATTTAAAAAAATTTTTACCGTCTTCCTTGCAGTGGTATTTTGTTTTTTTGCAGCTTCGAAATGCGCAGCTCATTTTTGCTTTTATTATTTTAAAAAATAATTTTATTTTGTGCTTTGTCGACGAAGTTCTTTTCAGAAAAAATTTTATTATAATTTACAATTTGGTAGGTTGATTTTGAAGAAAATGTCATAATCTCAGCAAAAGTCAAATGGCTAACATGGCTGTCATTAAGTGAAACTCTTCTTTTTATTATTATTACCTCCCTTTTATTAGCTCGGGATGTAACTATGTAATATTGATGCGCCTAAAAGATGCAGCGATTTCTATTCTCATGTTACATACCTGGTGACAGTAGGAATGGAAATTATAATAGCGAGGTTTTAGTTTTTTAAACTATAATTTTATTTCTACCATGCACGCAATTGTTCAGTTGATCAGAATTACAGTTACTGAGCTGTTGCGCCCGCTGAACGTGACCATTGTGTTGAAAATTAATTTTTTATTTTATTTCTACCATGCACGCAACTGTTCAGTTGATCAGAATTACAGTTACTGAGCTGTTGCGCCCGCTGAACGTGACCATTGTGTTGAAAAATTAATTTTTTAGAATTTCTTGCTTTCTCTAGCGGTCTACCGCTTCTCTATTATTGGTTGACAACCCCAATTTAAAAAAGTCCGCGTCGGTTTGAAAGCGGCAGAAATGTAAGATTTGTATTCTTTTTATATTTTTAAATAATTGTTATTATTTAAACCCGTTTTCTTTTGTAGCACTTCGAAGAGGAGTGGTATTAAAAGGTATGAAGTTTACTTAATTTGAATTAATTTTAACAGATCTTTTTGAAGATATTTTTACGACTGTGAAGAAAATGTCCCCCACCGAAACAACATACAACTTCACTGGAAAACAATTAATCTTAATTAATTAATTAACTTTTCGGCGAAAGTGGACCACCTAAAGTGACCACTAGTGGACACAAAGTGAACCACTATTAAAAGTTTAAGAGTTTTGTTATATAGAACTAATTCTACCCTGTATCTGTAACAATCAACATCTGAATTTCTTTGTTAAAAGGAGATAATAAATAAAAAACATGTTTTTTATTAATACATATACATATACGTAAATGTATGTATAATAGAGACACTAATTATTTATGACTTCTGACCATTTAGTTTTTCTTTATTTATTTATAATTTACTTTTTAAAAAATTTTGTTTATACAAACCAACCAAATAGACCAGTAAGTTGCAAATCTTGTACAAGATTTATTAACAATCGCCAACTTTCGAAAAATTGACATCAAAATTTCAAACTTTTCAACCCGAATTTCTAGAAAAAACTCGGGTATACATTTGTATAGCCCATTTAATTTTAGTATCGTATTGAACTAGGAATTCGCGTTGATTTTTGATTTCTTGTTAGGTGGTGCTCATTTTCTTCCACATGTGTAAAAACACGTACTTTGTATGGAAGAAAATGTGTAATACCGACAGCAATTCAGACACATTTCACTTCGATCGTCTTCGAAACACTTCGATTTTTCAAGCGCTTCGCTTCCCTTAAAAATTCGCTCGCGGCAACAATGGTTTCGAACCATAGGCACGCCTATGCTCTGCTCACTCGGCCATTGCCACAATATAACCAGTAAACAACCTTCGGTGAATTTGGCGACTGCCTTCCTCGGGGATGAATATGCTAGGGATGAAATTATTGGTACACACGCCTTCCAAGCACGCAGGGTTGCTTTTTAGAAAAAAATAATAATTAACTCCAAATAGTTTCAAAAAGTATAGTGTAAAACGAAATTTATTGAATAATTCCACATAAAATGGTATACATAAATGACGCATTTTCTAAACGATTTAAATTAAACGCATTTGAGAATTGATAGAAAAGTACTACGGATTGTAAATTTTTGTTAACTATGAGGTGAATGAAAATTTTCAACCCGGCCTGATGGTTTTGAAGAATTTTTTTGTTCTAATTTTATTACTAAGGCGTCTAATAAATGCATGGCTTTTAGTTCTAGAAGAATAAATGTCAGTAAAGACAAGTCTTTTTTGTATAATTTCTGACTTTAATTGCTCAACTTCTTCTGAACCAGAGCAACTGTCAAAAATTTCCAGCAGTAAAAAGTTACGAATTGGCACAGCAGAAATGAAAAATTTTCTCGCCATAATAAAAAGTTTTTTCAACATGGAACTTTTCTACTAATTGACATGAAATTACTATCTCAACGCTCGGAGCGCTGCCACTGAGGGCCTTTGCCAACTGATTAAAAAGAGAAAATTTGGAAAGACCAAACAAAAATTTTGAGATTTCTCGTTGTGAATACGAATGCCATAGTTTTTACCTAGCTCGTGGGACTACGCAAAATTTTGACAGCTTGTAAATATGTATACACATAAAGTTGTTGGCGGTAATAAGGAGTCAAAATTAAAATGGAGAAAAGAACAAAAAGCGTAGGTTAGTTGTCAGTTATAAAATAAATCCAATTTATTTGCGAATATTTGTTTATTCTTTTTATTGAAAGGCAACCACTCGGAAAAGCTTGTGTTAATTATAGTGATAACAGAACCTGGCAGCTCGCACGTTGTCTAAATTCTCAAGTAACATAAAGTCCACAATAGAATAAGTACGCCATGTATAAATTTTAACAATACACAAAAATAGAGCTTTCGCACGAGCGTTTGTTTGGTTTTTCAACACCATTTATAATTTTCTTTTAATAAAATCACGATTTGACAAATACTTAAATTTATTTATCTAATAATAATATAGCACACAACCCTGAAATCTAAGAAAAAGTCTGAGGAAGGCCATTAAATAGCAGCACACAACCCCGTGCCTTCCTCAGGAGTGAATATAACTACAACAACAACGATTACTACAACAACAACCCAAAAAGGTTGGTTACTGTCTATACTGTGGCCATTGCGACTGTTGGACCGACGCGAGCTAAATCACATACAAGTCCTTTCTCTCAAAATAGCTTTTCACCACGAGTGGTGAATGAGAGAGCTTTGTTTCTAAGACTATTGTGTTAGAATAACGAAAGTCTTTCGAACTATCTTGCCATCTTTCATTTGTCTTACGAAAGACTACCCAGTACGGAAAGAACTAGTTTAAATATCGATGTTCAACTAGTGTTTTATCCACCACAACTAGTTGAAGATCTGACTTTCTTCCTTGGAACGAACTGTGGACTTTAACATGGCGATGCCCTAGGCATCAGCCAATTATCCGACTCTGCGTTTGATTTCAACTGCTTTAAAATTAATTTGGCTTAAAGCACTTCAAAGTCAGTATGTTTCGTTTGAATACGCTTTCGTTCTGCACTTCACAGGTGCTTTTTCATAATTAAAAAAAGCCGAAATTAAAAATTAAATGTTCAACCTAATGAGAGTTGAACCTGGACACTCTTGGCCGCAACTAATTGTAGAAAGCACCTTTGCGCTCTTAGCTAGAGGCACAACATGTAAGTGTGCTTTCAAATGTTCAGTTTGAATTGTGTGCAAGCAGCATGTCGATTGTCCGACTTTGCATTTGATTTCAACTACTTTAAAATAAATTTGGCTTAAAGCAATGCAAAGTCAGTATGTTTCTTTTACATATGTCTTATAATGCTGAAATAGTTTATTGCCCAGAGTTAGATGGTTATTCAACTATCGCAAAGATATGTATCAAAAGTGTATCAATCTGGTTTTTCTTAATAAGGCTACTAGGTGATTATACATCTATTGGAAGTCAGTTGCTACAGAACTAGATAAAAATTAATTTTTCTGAGGTAACTGATTGATCTATGCCGTACTGGGTATTTACTGTCTTAGCCAGAATTGCCCTGTTAGTGGATGTGAGAGCCACAGTAACAAAACTTAAAAACCACAAAGAGCTACTGAAAGCTGGCAGAGAAGAGCTGGTAGGACGCATGTAAACATTTTAAATTTAATTTTTTCTTATAAATAAATGCCCAAGAAATGGGATCTCAGTGTATATGAATGGAGATCCTGCTATTTGCACCAGTTTTCTTGATATTCCATACAAGGTCCCACAGAGCCCTTTGCTATGAAAAATAATAATAAATAGTTGGCTTATACTTTTGCTAAGTGTTTGGCCGAAATTCTCATAGAATTTGTAATGTGTGACTGGATGTTGTTACACACATTGTTTTGCGTCGACTCCGAACGGCAAATGGATTGTAATAATGAGAATATTTTTCATGGCAGGAATATTTATACTCGAAGGTTTGT
Organism: Rhagoletis pomonella; assembly: GCF_013731165.1. Taxonomy (NCBI): domain Eukaryota; kingdom Metazoa; phylum Arthropoda; class Insecta; order Diptera; family Tephritidae; genus Rhagoletis; species Rhagoletis pomonella. The sequence goes on from NW_023458557.1 coordinate 59,785,666, forward strand.
CATTGCCTGCTGAGGGCCGACCGCTGTAAGAGGAAAATTTTTCTAACCTAGATGAAGTGGTAGTACCCACCCAGCCACATCTGTCTTTCCTATTTAGCTTTCCATAAACCGTCAGCTTTAAACTTATCAGTGACCAGGTTTTAACATTGAAAAGACCAGAAGACAAATTGCCTTTTCGTCGACTGTAAAATCCACTTTGAGGTTTTAGACAACGCGACTCACTGCCGTTTGATGCCTTTGACGTTGTTGGTCGCAACGTCGGTGGCGTTAGCGCAGGTTCTTGAAACTACAGAAGAAGTTAAAATGAAGGACATAACAGTTATAAGTTTTATCGGGAAAACGTTATTCCATAACAGTTATTGGATTAGAAATATTGTCTATATAGCCAATAAGAGTTATAACCCAACGTTTACTTTTCACGTTGCCTGATAACTTTTATGCAAGAGAAATATTTTTCCGTCGCCAATAAGAGTTATTTCCCAACGTTTATTATTTAAGATGCTTAATAGCAGTTATTACCCAACGTTCATTTACGGTATCTGTTAACAGTATTTCACTCGTACTCTTTTATTTTCATCACCTTTATATGTGACAAGGAAACCTGGAGATATATCTTCTTCTTCCTCTTAATTGGCGCTGTAACCGCCTAAGCGATTTTGGCCGAGTCCAAAACAGCACGCCAGTCATTTCTCTTCTGTGCTAACTGACGCCAATTGGAAATGCCAAGTGAAGCCAAGTCCTTCTCCACCTGGTCTTTCCAAGGCCTTCCTCTTCCTCTGTTACCAGCATCGCGGCCCGCGTTGAATATTTTCAGAGCAGGAGCGTTTCTGTCCATCCGAACGACATGGCCAAGCCAGCGGAGCCGCTGAATTTTAATTCGCTGCACTATGTCTATATCGTTGTAAAGCTCATACAGCTCATCGTTAAATCGTCTGCGATATTCGCCATCACCAACGCGTAAAGGTCCGTAAAACTTTCGCAGAATCTTTCTCTCGAAAACTCCAAGAGCCGCCTCATCAGATGCTTTCATTGCCCATGCCTCCCCGCCATACACCAGCAAAGGCATGATGAGTGACTTATAGAGGGTGATCTTTGTACGACGAGAGAGGACTTTACTTCTCAATTGCCTACTCAGCCCAAAGTAGCACTTGTTGGCAAGAGTGATTCTCCGTTGGATTTCAAGGCTGACATTATTATTGGTGTTAATGCTGGTTCCCAAATAAACGAAGTCGTCTACTTTTTCAAACTTGTAACTGTCAACACTGACATGGGTGCCAAGACGCGTATGCTCTGACTGTTTGTGTGATGACAGGAGATATTTCGTTTTGTCCTCGTTCACCACCAGACCCATTCGCTTTGCTTCTCTATCCAATCCCGAGAAGGCAGAACAGACGTAGCCCTTGTTTTTACCGATAATATTGATGTCGTCGGCATACGCCAGCAATTGTACGCTCTCGGTTCAGGTCTGCGGCTCTTATTATCTTCTCCAACATCAGATTAAAGAAATCACACGAAAGGGAGTCCCCTTCTCTGAAACCTCGTTTGGTATCAAACGGCTGGGAGAGGTCCTTCTCTATTCTGACGGAGCTGGTTGTATTGCTCAACGTCTTTTACACAGCCGTATTAGTTTCGCGGGAATACCAAATTCAGACATCGCGGCATAAAAGCAACTTCTCTTCGTGCTGTCAAAAGCAGCTTTGAAATCGACAAATAGATGGTGTGTGTCGATCCTATTCTCGCGGGTCTTTTCCAAGATTTGGCGTATTGTGAATACCTGATCTATGGTGGATTTTCCAGGCCTAAAGCCACACTGATAAGGTTCAATCAGCTCGTTGACGGTGGGCTTCAGTCTTTCGCACAATACACTCGATAAGACCTTATAAGATATGCCTATAAGGCTGATTCCGCGGTAGTTGGCGCGTATGGCGGGGTCGCCTTTCTTGTGGATTGGGCAGAGCACACTTAAATTCCAGTCGTCGGGCATGCGTTCATCTGACCATATTCTGCATACGAGGTGATGCATGCACCTCATCAGCTCCTCGCCGCCGTACTTGAATAGCTCGGCTGGCAGGCCATCAGCTCAAGCAGCTTTGTTGTTTTTCAGCCGCGTAATCGCTATTCGTAACTCGTCATAGTCAGGCGGTGGAACGTCGACTCCGTCATCATCGACTGCGGGCTCGGGTTCTTCTTCTCCACAACTTTCCGTGCTGCTACCATTTAGTAGGGCGGAAAAGTGTTCCCTCCATAATTTAAGTACGCTCTGGACATCAGTTACTAGGTCGCCGCTATTGTTCTTACAGGAGTGCGCCCCGGTCTTTAAACCTTCCGTAAGTCGCCTAACTCTCTGGTAAAATTTTGGGGCATTCCTCCTGTCGGCCAGCATTTCAAGCTCTTCGCACTCACGTATTTCGGCCTCTCTCTTCTTGTTGCGGCAAATACGTCTCGCTTCCCTCTTCAGATCCCTATAGCGGTCCCACATAGCGCGCGTTGCGCCCGATCGCAGCGTGGCCCTGTAGGCGGCATCTTTTTTCTCTGCAGCTTCCTGACACTCCTCATCGTACCAGTTGTTCTTTCGGGCTCGCTGAAATCCGACTACTTCTTCGGCGGCGGTACTTAATGAGCGGGAAATGTGGTTCCACTGCTCGCGTACGTCGGATTGTTGAAGAGTGCTCTCAGAGAGAAGGTGTGTAAGTCGAGTGGCGAATAAATTGGCCGTCTGTTGTAATTGCAGCTTTTCGACGTTAAGCTTTCCTTGCATTGTTGAGCGCACATTTCTTGCTGCACAGAGGCGGGTGCGTATCTTGGCTACAACAAGATAGTGGTCCGAGTCGATTTTTGGCCCTCGGAGTGTACGTACGTCCAAAACGCTTGAAGCATGCCTTCCGTCTATCACAACATGATCGATTTGGTTTCTCGTTTTTCGATCTGGAGACAGCCATGTAGCTTGGTGGATGTTCTTACGCTGGAACCTAGTACTACATATTACCATATTTCGGGCCCCGGCGAAGTCGATCAGCCTGAGTCCGTTATCGGACGTTTCGTCGTGGAGGCTGAATTTTCCGACAGTGGCCCCAAAGATCCCTTCCTTGCCCACCTTGGCATTAAAATCGCCAAGCACGATTTTGACATCGTGTCGGGGGCAGCGCTCATATGTACGTTCCAAGCGCTCATAGAAGAGATCCTTGGACGCCTCATCCTTCTCTTCCGTCGGGGCATGGGCGCAGATGAGCCAGATGTTGAAGAATCTAGCTTTGGTGCGGATTGTGGCTAGACGTTCGTCCACCGGGGTACTCGGCGACGGAGTCTCTCTCCTACCACGAATCCAACACCGAATTTCCGCCCATTTACGTGGCATCTGTAGTAGACGTCGCAAGGCTTCACGCTTACTTTTCCTTGCCCCGTCCATCGTATTTCTTGGATGGCGGTGATGTCAGCCTTTGTCTTCCCGAGGACATCAACCAGCCGGGCAGAGGCACCTTCCCCATTAAGGGTCCGGATATTCCAGGTGCATACCCTTAAATCATAGTCCTTTATACGTTTCCGTGGTCGTCATCAGAAAAAGGGGGTATCATCCGAGGCTGTTTTTTTCTTTTCATTGGGCGGTGTTTTAACGTGGCGGGACCCAAACCCAGCGCACGCGAAGTTTTACGCCTTCTCACTTTAGCTCGCTCCCAAACGGGTGTTTGGTTGCTACCCAGAGGATACGTGGATATAAATATCCGGACGTTGTGAGCTGCGATTTGAACCGTACGCACAAGAATCGCTTCTGGCAACTCCCAGGTGATTAAAAGATGAAATCTCCCATTCCCGGCCTCAAATCCTCACTTAACCTAATCTAACACCAACGAAATTACACCTTTTGCAGACAGTGTCTACTAGGAGAGTCGATTCTCAGACAAATAAATATGTGTGGCAGTCTTGTCTTGTACTTAAAATATTCCCCCTATTTGTCAAATAAGTTCATAGATATTTACCCCTCTATTCTAACAGTCAGAAAACTTAGCTCGTCACTGTTGTGATTTCTAGTGCGCCGAGAAATGTGTCACAAAAAATTCGATTTAGATTGCTAGAAAAATACACAAAAATTTAAAAATTTGTATTGAAGCGGCATATTTTTTGCTGCGGCAAGCTTTGAGGCGCAGTAGAAATCAAAGCAGTGATGAGCTAAAGTTTGTGACTTTGTTAGAATACGGCTGTTAATATAAAAAGTCACAGTTGGCCTATAACTTTTAAACTACGAAAAAAGTATGAAAATTAATTGAAATAGGAATTATTTTAAATGAATATTTCTTTACGATTTCCTTTCCACTAGTAAGACTCAACACCCATTGCTCCTGGCGCAACTGCAATTTCACAGTAAATCACAATTAATGCCAAACTATGGAAATGATATTATTAGCTTAAAAGCGACGCCGAAGACATTGAACGCATCTGCCACGCGCAAAGCAGCCAAGCTGCCAACTTTTAAACTAACCAGCGGGAGAGCGAATGACGGAAAATATTCCTTGGCGCCCTTCGATGGCACATAGCCGCACTAGGAATGTTTTGAGGCTTCTGTAGAATGCAGCTAACTATGTATGTACATACACACCCACAACATTTTTCTTTGTTTTTTACTAAGGATAAACTTTTCGTATAAAATGCATAAGTAAATGCGCATGACGCAAGGATATTGGACAGCGATGCAAACTTCTTGCCTTAGAACAAATTAACTGCATTTCCTGGGATCTGACAGTGCTACCAAGAGAGGTTTTCCAACAATTTTCTCACAAGCCAATGTTGGTATAATTGTATTACGGCATTTTTTAGTTTGTGACATACTTTTACGCCACAGCAAACTATTTAATGATTTAATAAGTTTCAATATTTTCTCTTTTATGTAGATAAATGGTACATATGTATGTACAATTAAAGCTGATAATCAGATCTTTTATTTGAAGTCATAAAAATCATGTAAAATCGGTTAGGTAAATAAAGCTGTAAATATGGGGTCATATAAAAAGTCTCCGCGAATTTGTAAGTACATTAAAAAAAAATTGATTGAAAGTCAATTTTAATAAAGCACATATTGACTTCTATTATCTATGGAGTTTTTTTTTGCCATTTTTCTGGTAGCTTCATAATTCCATCGATGGTTTACCGGCGAAAAACTTGGCCAAGTGATTTCTAGCAGCTCGTCGGTCGGCCCATTTTTACCTCCCTTTTAGTAGCTTGGAATGTAACTATTTATGTAATATTGATGCGCCTAAAAGGTGCAGCGATTGCCATTCTCAAGTTATATACCTGAAGACAGTACGATTGGGAATTGCTTTGAATTTCCATTCTTAAAGTAACCTGATGACAGTACGAATGGAAATTATAATAGCGAGGTTTTCGTTTTTAAACTACAATTTTATTTAACACGCAGACCGAAACAAATGGAAGTAATACAGCACAAAAGTTCGGGCTATGCTGCGGTTGTATGAAGAGTACGGTTGCCAGACGTACTGATTTTATAAGTACAGTACTGATTTTTCAACATTCGTACTGATTTTATTCATTCCTTCAATCAGTACGCTAATGTCCTGATTTTTTTAAATTTGCACTGACTTGTACTGATTTTTCAATTCTGAGCAATCAAATTTGTAATAGGGTTCTTCCCACCGAGCTTGGTACGCGGTAACTCGGTGATCGGTAATTTTTGCCTATGTATTTTGTTTGTGTAATATTATTTTACACAAACAAAATACTTTACGATCTGCTTTAGATTTTTACATAACGTTGGAACTTTCCTAAAATTTACTGTTAAAAGTAAGAAGAAAATTATTTAATTATAGTTGACATGTTTTAGGTAGTGTTTGATATGCGCAAGAAATTAATACAAAGGAGCAATCGTTTTATGGGCATATTGCGGGTCATTACCTACCAGTTGCGAAAATATCGTGGCGTATAATTTATTTAAAAAGAGGGCTGACATTTTTTGCCGAGTGTTGTTAGTTATCTCCAAAATAACTTTCAGTTAAAAAATAATAAATTTGAATAATTGAATGGCTTTGCCTACAACTTACAATTCGTTTTTCTCAATTTACTGACTCTATTTAGATACTCTTTTTTTTGGCGAATTCTTAGTCTTTCAAAGTTTTTGCGCAGTTGAAAAAAGTAATTTAAGCCATGAGGAAATACGGATGCAGTCCGTATGTAAATAGAGGTTTGAGTAAATATGTAATTTTGTTTTTTCAATACCACGTTTAAACGAAGCAGCTGAGAGGAACTTACTTAAGTATAAAGTTTGCTTCCTGGGGAAAAGAGAGAAACCGATTCAAATTTAAAAAAATTAACTTCAAATTAAAAGTAATATTAAAATATAATGTTTAGAGTTCTTTGACTATTTAAACACTGAAAGTGGAAATGATCTTATTATTGCTATTAAAAAATTTCATATATATAAAATAATTTATTTTCTCCTGTGATGATAATATAAAGGTATTTCATACTACATGTTAATGTGTATACTAGACCGTTCGTTATTTTAACTATTTTTTAAATATACAGTTTGCCGGGCTCAAAAAGATGTCTTTTGGTCTAAAAATAAGCAGTGCAAAATTTTATTCGAATATGATAACTCTAAGTACTTGCGCGTTGCATTTGAAAATTTAGAAAACCATATGCACTCTGGGAAAAAAAATTTCTAACAAAATAGTTGAAAGTCGTGAATTTTATAGTCATTTGCAATGTAAAATAACCTACACAATCTGAATATGAGGTCAAAAATTAAAAAGGTAGAATACGTTTTAAGAATTTGCGAAATTATCGTTTTTTTCAAATTGAGAAAACAGCATTTTCAATTTTTTCCAAAAATACCCGGTTGTGATTATCACACCACAAAAAGATCTCCACCAGATTAAAGGTCTTTGAAATCCCTACGAACCTGCTATACAATATTTTGCAATCAAATTATCAGTTTAAGAGTTATCTGCCAATTTATTAGTGAAATCGGACTCTATTTTAAGTCGCATCGTTATTCTACTGTGAATTACACCTAAAAGCTGCAAACTTGTTGTTCTTATTTTTATGCTATGTTAAAGCTTATTTAATTTCAAAGTATATAGATCCAAATTTTTTGCAAATCGATTTGAAAATAGAAAATTTATAGCAAATTTAGTAAACGACATTGGATTCAAGCAACGTATCGATACTGTACAGCACATTTGATTGTAAAATAAATTAAAATATCATTTCCAGAGGCATGTTATGCACATCGCAATTATAAAAACAGCTGACAATAG
>NW_023458557.1:59817930-59820914 GCF_013731165.1 Rhagoletis pomonella
TCTGAGGGAATTTTTTTCAAAAAATATTTAAAAAAAACTGTTTTTTTAAATAAAAAACTCAATTTTTGGAGGTATTTTCAAATCGGTCCAGCTCACGTAAATCTTATTATTTTTCATAAATATTTTGGTAGAAGTCTTAAAATATAATGGATTTCATAATTCCAGTGGAAGAATAGTACCGATTTTTTTTTGTATGGGGAATGATGCAGTCTACTCTACATAAGTTGACTATGATTACTGGGCCGAGCTCTCATAGTAGCACAATGCCACTAAGTGCATTTTAAAATTTTCAGGCAAAAGCCTCATGCGATTATCGATTATATTTTTTGTTGTTTGTGTGAAATATTTTATTTTTATCAGTATTTTTCTTTTAATCAAAATGTGTTGAAATAAAAGTGATAACAAAAAAAAATATTTTGCCAGAAAGCACCCCTCCCCCCGAAAAAAAAAAATCCTGGCTACGGCCCTGCTCCTGCATATAGTTTAGAAATTAAGTTTTTTAAAACTCTTGCGTTTGATATCCATATTGTAATCACTCATTAAAGTTATTAAATAATTAAACAGTTGGCAGCCCTCATCCACAAATTTTCAAAGTGAAACCTTCTTAAACCTATTTTTTTTACGCCTTCGTGTACACATTTTTAGACTACAACCAACCTCGCCTGACGCCCATATTGTGATACGTTACCTAACTCCCATGTTCATGTTCAATTGAATTTTTTAAACAGATGGCAACTCTCCCACATGTTGCTTAGAAATAAATCCTTTTCAACACCATTTCGATTGATACCCATATTGAAGTAATTAATTTAACTAAATTGAATTAATTTTTTAATGTTTACCGTATAGCAAACTAACATAATTTAAACCTTCTCCCAATTCTCAAATTCTCAAAATTTCGTCAAAATCGGTCCAGAGGTTTTTGAGTAAATGAGTTACACCACTTTTGCAACTTTACTTTATATAAATACGTATAAGATCTACTCACTTCTCATTGAAAATCTTTAAAGCTATAAATAATGTTGTATGGGCGGTCAAGGTGGGCGTAGCCCGATGGTCCACAATTTGATCATATTCTTATAAATGCCATGGCGATTGACTTCGCCAAATTTCAACTTCGAACCTGAATTAGTTAATTTATGCCAGACAAATTGAATTAGGCCAAGTGTGTACTGGTGAAAGGAGTAAAACTTAAATGCAAAATTTAATAAAAATTTAAATTTAAATTAAATGTCAATTAAATTGCAATCAAAAAATTTCGTGAAATCGGCTGTAAGTGTACCAATTCTATTAAGAAAAATGTGGGACGTAAATAATATTCGTATTGAAATAAACGTCCCGAGAGACGAAAAAAATTAAAAAGCCAATATAATTATTATGAGAAGACGTAAATCATATTCGTCTTGAAATAAACGTCCCGAGAGACGAAAAAAGATAAAACGCCCATATAATTATTATAAGAAGAAGTAAATAATATTCGTCTTGAAATAAACGTCCCGAGAGACGAAAGAAATAAAAAAGTCCTTATAATTATTATGAGTAGACGTAAAACATATTCGTCTTGAAAAAAACGTCCCTAGAGACGAAAAAAATAAAAAAGCCCATATAATTATTATGAGAAGACTTAAATCATATTCGTCTTGAAATAAACGTCCCGAGAGACGAAAAAAAATATACAGCAGACATCAGCTTTTGAATTTTTTAAAGTCACGAATAAAACGCAATTAATTGTTTTTCTTACAAATGGTGGCTGTGGCGGCGCGTGAAAACTACCGGTTCCTGTTCTAAGATCGCCGGTTCGACTAAGCTTGAAGGTGGTTATGATTTGTCAACTTAAACCAATGTAAGTTAATATAATTATTTCAGTTTAAAATTAATTACAAGTTTGAAAATTTCATTTGATTTGAGAAAAAACGTATGTACATATGTACTTTTGTAAAGAAATGCCTGTGAATCAAAAACATTTTCAAGCTAAAACAAGTAATTTTTAAGCAAAAAACAAAAGCGAGTTCAATTCTCATATAAAAATTTAAGATTATCGTTAATCTCTTCATGATCCAATGATCGGACTTAAACCAAAATAGAATGGGACCAACTGTGAGGTAACACCTTTCCTTTAAGAAAAAGAAATTAGAAATCGGATAACGTAGTCCAAAGTTATGCGGTAACTACAAAAAATCTTCCGACGAATTGATAACCTTCCTCCTTTTGAAGTCGGTTTAAAATACTTTAAAAAATTAACAAAAAATCCTCTGTCTGAGATTTGAACTCGGATCTCCCGAATCGCGCGCCAAATTTTTGTTGTAATTAAACAAGTAATTTTTAGCAAAAAAAAATCCGACTTAAAAAAAATATATATATATCTATATATTTCATGATTCAATGATCACCTCTGAGACACTACCTTTCCGATGCAAAAAGAATTATCGAAATCGGTTGACGTGGTCCAAAGTTATGCGGTAACATACATAAAAAAAAATAAAAAAATATTCCGACGAACTGATAACCTCCTCCTTTTTTGGAAGTCGGTTAAAAATCATTTTTTATCACAAATAACAATATTCTGGTGTAGCGTTTATGAATTTCCAAAAAGAGTGTTTTTTTGAACCACTCTAATATCCCTGTAGGGAAAACACGAACTAGTGAAGCAAATTTCTGGTTCAGTACTAGTTCTTTTTCGCCAAAAACGAACCAGCCGATAGTAACTAGTTCCGAACCAGTCCAAAAGCAGTAAAATGTGGTACTTTCACTAAACTATTTTATTTCAAATTTTAAAAGCAGGGAAGGTAATCATTATGAGTAAAATAATTTAAAGCAGCATTTAATCATTATTATTGAGTTTTATTTTTTCGCTCAAACGGAAATAATTATTATTTGATTTTTATTTTTGGCATTACAAATAATGATTATTTTATGATTTTTATTTTTTCGCGCAGAGATTATCATGAATTTTGAGTTTTACTTTTCCACTTAAAATTACTGAT
>NW_023458557.1:59821014-59835822 GCF_013731165.1 Rhagoletis pomonella
GATTATCATGAATTTTGAGTTTTACTTTTCCACTTAAAATTACTGATAATTTATAAAATTTAAAAGGCCATACAGACGCAACCTACTGAAATTTTGACCTGAAAAGTTTGGGTCTTATAAGAGTACGGCTACCTCTGAAAAGGATACGTCGGTAATCACGCTGGTATAGTTTTTGAGTTGCTTAATAATCATTATACTTAGTGATTCCATAAACAAAGGCCAAGATCCTGAAGGACAATTGAGAAAGGCAATGCAGTTGCGGAAAAAGAAGCATTCAAAAAAAAAATGTCAAAATAATTACCACTTTCTCACTATTTATTTAAAAATGCAAGCCACCAGAGCTACCTTTTTTTTAAGAAAAGACAAATTAATTTTTGTTTTATGCAATCCAGCACAGCTACCTTAATACAGTCAGTCAATAAAGTTTAGATACAACGAATTTTTTCCAATACGGGCAACTATTTTATAAATATTTTAGTTTCGGTAATTTTTTATAAAATCCCCAAAAATCAGAGTTCCAAACCTTGTGCAAAATTTAAGAAAATTCTGCAAAATTTCATTAAAATAATTCATTTTCTATTTGCGCTCTCTAGAAAAAGTTGAGTTTGCAGTTTTTTAGCCCATTCAATTTTAGTATAATGAAGTGCAAGTATGAGGAAGCTAGGACTTACCAAACAACAGCAAAAAATTGCTAAATATCAATGGTAAGTCCTAGCTACCTCAAACTTGCACTTTGTTATACTAAAATTTAATGGGCTAAAAAACTGCAAACTCAACTTTTTCTAGAGAGCGCAAATAGAAATTGTAACTGTCAACAGTGACGTGGGTGCCAAGGCGCGAATGTGCTGACTGTTTGTTTGATGACAGGAGATACTTCGTCTTGTCCTCGTATACCATCAGACCCATGCGCTTTGCTTCCCTATCCAACTTGGAAAAGGCAGAACAGACTTCGCGGTTTTTGTTACCGATGATGTCGATGTCATCGGCATAAGCCAGCAATTGCACGCTCTTGTAGTAAATTGTTCCTGAGCGGTTCAGTTCTGCAGCTCTTATTATCTTCTCCAACATCAGATTAAAGAAGTCACATGACAGGGAGTCGCCCTGTCTGAAACCCCGTTTTGTGGCGAACGGCTCGGAGAGGTCTTTTCAAATTCTGACGGAGCTGGTGGTATTGCTCAACGTCATTTTAACCAGCCGTATGAGTTTTGAGGGGATGCCAAATTCAGACATAGCGGCGTATAGGCAACTCCTTTTAGTGCTGTCAAAAGCGGCTTTAAAGTCGACAAATTCGTGGTGAGTGTCGATCCTTTTCTCGCGGGTCTTTTCCAAGATTTGGCGTATTGTGAATACCTGGTCTATGGTGGATTTGCCAGGACTAAAGCCACACTGATAAGGCCCAATCAGTTCATTGACGGTGGGATTCAGTCTTTCACACAATACGCTCGATAAGACCTTGTAACCTATGCTTAGAAGGCTGATCCCGCGGTAGTTGGCGCGAATGACGGGGTCACCTTTCTTGTGGATTGGGCAGAGCACACTTAAATTCCAGTCGTCGGGCATGCGTTCATCTGACCATATTCTGCACAAGAGTTGATGTATGCACCTTATCAACTCCTCGCCGCCGCACTTGAATAGCTTAGCTGGCAGGCTGTCAGCTCCAGCGGCTTTGTTGTTTTTCAGCCGCGTTATTGCTATACGTATCTCGTCATAGTCAGGCGGTGGAACGTCGACTCCGTCATCATCGACTGCGGGCTCGGGTTCTTCTTCTCCACAACTTTCCGTGCTGCTACCATTTAGTAGGGCGGAAAAGTGTTCCCTCCATAATTTAAGTACGCTCTGGACATCAGTTACTAGGTCGCCATTATTGTTCTTACAGGAGTGCGCCCCGGTCTTTAAACCTTCCGTAAGTCGCCTAACTCTCTGGTAAAATTTTGGGGCATTCCTCCTGTCGGCCAGCATTTCAAGCTCTTCGCACTCACGTATTTCGTCCTCTCTCTTCTTGTTGCGGCAAATACGTCTCGCTTCCCTCTTCAGATCCCTATAGCGGTCCCACATAGCGCGCGTTGCGCCCGATCGCGGCGTGGCCCTGTAGGCGGCATCTTTTTTCTCTGCAGCTTCCTGACACTCCTCATCGTACCAGTTGTTCTTTCGGGCTCGCTGAAATCCGACTACTTCTTCGGCGGCGGTACTTAATGAGCGGGAAATGTGGTTTCACTGCTCGCATATGTCGGTTTGGTGAAGAGTGCTCTCTGAGAGCAGGTGTGAGAGTCGAGTAGCGAAAGCGCTGGCTGTCTGTTGTAATTGCAGCTTTTCGACGTTAAGCTTTCCTTGCATATTTGGGCACATATTTTTTGCTGCACAGAGGCGGGTGCGTATCCTGGCTGCAACAAGATAGCGGTCCGAGTCGATGTTTGGGCCTCGGAGTGTGCGTACGTCTAAAACACTGGAAGCGTGCCTTCCGTCTATCACAACATGATCGATTTGGTTTCTCGTTTTTCGATCCGGAGACAGCCAGGTAGCTTGATGGATCTTTTTATGCTTGAACCTAGTACTGCATACTACCATGTTTCGGGCCCCGGTGAAGTCGATCAGCCTCAATCCGTTGTCGGACGTTACATCGTGGAGGCTGAATTTTCCGACGGTGGTTCCAAAGATCCCTTCTTTGCCCACCCTGGCATTGAAGTCGCCAAGCACGATTTTGATATCATGACGGGGGCAGCGCTCGTACGTGTGCTCCAAGCGCTCATAGAAGAGATCCTTGGATGCCTCATCCTTCTCTTCTGTCGGAGCATGGGCGCAGATGAGCGAGATGTTGAAGAATCTCGCTTTGATGCGGATTGTGGCTAGACGCTCGTCCACCGGGGTGAACGACAGTACTCGGCGACGGAGTCTCTCTCCCACCACAAATCCAACTCCGAATCTGCGCTCCTTTACATGGCAGCTGTAGTAGACGTCGCAAGGCCCCAGACATTGTTTGCCTTGCCCCGTCCAACGCATTTCTTGGATGGCGGTGATGTCAGCTTTTGTCCTTACGAGGACATCAACCAGCCGGGCAGAGGCACCTTCCCCATTAAGGGTCCGGACATTCCAGGTGTATGCCCTCAAATCGTAGTCCTTTAAACGTTTGCCGTGGTCGTCATCATAAGGGGGGGGTCTCATCCGAGGCTTTGCCTTGCTTCTTCACTGGAAGTGGCAGGTCCCAAGCCCAGCGTACAACCCATTGCTTGCTCCAAGCAGACACCCGCTTGCAGCCGCACCTACTGGTGAACAGACGCTGCAGACTTCAGTGAGCCCTTACACCGAATAAGTCAGAGTGGCCCCACCGAAGCTCCCTCTCTTTCTGCCGTGACCCAAGGCTCCACTCGGATTGGTTACCGCATCTCGCACATGGGTTGCTCACGTTGCCCAGAGTGCGCGAACGAGGACGCAAGAGTCGGGATTGAGTATAGCCATGCAACTGTAACTGCATACCCAGCGCAATGACTATACCCCATTGCACTCTATATCTTATTTACTTAAAAATCAATATGCTTAAATTTAGACAAGTAAGACAAAGTGAACTAATATTTTTTTTTTAAGCAGAACGCACTTTTGTTTTTTTACTTACTACTTAAGTTTAATACTACTACCACTACTAATGTGGTTTATAAATTTTTAATAAATGCGTTTAAACATTTGTGCTGGCATTGTCCTTCCTTCAACCGATCATATTTAATATAAAAGGGAAATGTTTCGACAAGCCTGATAAGAAATCTAGATCTAAGGTGACGAATTTATAAAAGGTTGGGAACTATAAAAAATGGATGCAGATCGAACAAGATCTCATCTGTCGAATTAGGAACTGGTTTGGAACTATAGAAAGAGGAATGCAAAACGAACTAGATCTTATCTGTCGAGTTTAGAACTGGTTCGGAACTAGCGCCAAAGGGATGCAACGGGGGACAATTGACCTTTCCTAGGACATCGCATTGTTAAATTCACCAGTCGCTAGCATGCAAAAGAGAATTAACGCGTCATGGTTCCAAACGCACTAGAACCGTACCAGTTCCGCACGAGTTCGTTTCCCTACAGGGATGCATGTGTATGTATATGAATATTGAAACCAAGAGATAGTGCAACCAGCGTTGCCGTTTTGGTCCAATTGGACCAAAATTGGTAGCTTCATTCTCCGTTGGTAGCTTGGTTGGTTTGATGAAGCTTTTGGTAGGTAAAAGTATTTGGAAAATACAACCAAATTGAACATTAAAATTTGTTCGCTTAATTTGCGTTTACGCGTTCAAAACACTGCTTTCTCTTTGCTTACACGTATAAGATTTCCTTATTTTTTCTATATTTTATTAAGCAGACAATTTTCTGCAAACAAAAATTCACTTCCCAAAGCTATGACCGATTAGGTGTTCAAATTAACGAGAAATTACCTATCGTCTTGAAAGAAAAATTGGTGATAGGCAATTTGCAAAGTGTGAGTGCATTGGTAAAAATGGGTGAGTGTATGCAAATTAAATCAAATTTAGATTTTTTTTTTAATGCATAAAATGTCTGCTTTTTTTCACACACAAAAAAAGTTTTTTATATGAATTGAATCAATCTCAAAGGTATTTACATATTTTACAAAAGTTTTTTATACAATACGTTAATTCTTTTATTTAAAGGCCCGAATTTCTTTTGTTTAATCTTAATGATTTGCGGGAATGGTTAACCAATTCTGTAAACAATAAATTTTTACTTCTAATTTGTGTAGCTAAAAGCCCCGCGAACTCGAGAAATTTCGTTTTAATGATGAACAAATTTTGGTAGTGTGGAAACTGATTTGGTAGGCGTTTTGGTACCTAAAAATATTTTCAAGTGGCAACACTGAGTGCAACTACTATTTTTAATAGACTCTATAACACTTGACCTACAAATCCTTTTTAATTTTCCACTTTTTAACAAGTAATTTTTTTAGCTACAATGCCTTTTTCACTTTGTCATTGATATTTTTACATCGCCCACTTTAATGTTATTGGTATTTTCGAAACAATAGCTCCTGCACTTTCAAAAGCGCTTTGCTTCCGTATAATGCAGCTACAGTTGGTCACTAAATCATTCCATTTTTGTTTTGGAGTGTCAGCAGCATTTCGCCAAAGCGATGACATGAAAATCCACTCAAAAAGCTTTTTCCATATTGCGCCCCACTACGCAAATAAAGAGGATTAGGTGAAACCAAAATAGCACAAAAAGCATACTTAGATAAATAAAGAAATAGAAGTAGAATTGGAACTAAACAAAAATATTGCACGCTGCTCACCAACGCTAGGCCGAACGGGAAAAGTGCTTACGTACATAAATATATGGGGAACTGTTTGGATGCCCTGAAGCGCCTGAATATACGACAAACTAAAAAAAAAAATAAAAATGCTTGTCAATAGGTGCCAAAAAGGAAAATACAACAAATGGTGTGAAGAAAATCACTTAAAATATACTAACAACACAAAAAATAAAAAACTGGCATAGCTACACACATACATACATATGTATATTAGACTGCATAACCCACATACAAAAAAAAAAATCGGTACTATTTTTTCATTGGAATTATAAAATCTATTATATTTTAAGACGTACACCAAAATATTTCGGAAAAATATTAAGATTTAAGTGAGCTGGACCGATTAGAAAATACCTCCAAAAATGGAGTTTTTTATGAATAAAAATAGTTTCTTAAAGATTTTTTTTGAAAAATTCCCTCAAATGACAAAACGGTTTAAGCTTAAAATATTTGCATAAAAATATTAAAAAAAAAAAAAAAATTGAACGGAATCGTAATGAGATTTTTTTTGCTGTTTTTTTAACTTTTTTCAAAAATTGGTATAGGAAAAATTTGAAAAACTGAACGTAAACTCTTCCGATTTAGACTTAAGAGGTGTCAATGGAAAGGTATTTTCTCACCCTTTTTATTTCTTTGCTAATAAGCTCATTCAAAGGATGGAGGAGAAAGGTAGGATGAACGAACGTCATTCAAAGTTGAATTAAGATGTGTTGGTATTCGAAAAAACAAGATGGGACACGAATGACATTTTTTTGGCCAGAAATAAAGCCAGTGCGAAAAGGCTTTTCTACTGATAAGTCTAAATCAGAACATTTTTGGCCCAGTTATTCAAGTTTTTCGTAAACCAATCTTTGAAAAAAGTAAAAAAGCAGCATCAGAAATCTCATTCTTACGGTTCCGTTCAAAAGATTTTTAAATATTTGTATGCAGATGTTTTAAGCTTAATCTAATTTGTCATCTGAGGGGACGTTTTTCAAAAATTTCTTTAAGATACTAAATTTATTCATAAAAAACTCCATTTTGGAGGTATTTTCAAATCGGTCCAGCTCGCTTAAGGGCGGTATTATCACCTGCGAAGCGAATGAATTTGGCGAAGCGAACGGTTTGGCGAAGCGAATGGATTGGCGGACGCAACTTAAATATGCATTAAGAGTGTTCTTTTTTACCAGCTTGTGGAAGTTCTTTGCATCGCGAAAACTTTTAATGCCTTCCCTGCCCTTAAATTCGCTCCACCAAACCGTTCGCTTCGCCAAAATCATTCGCTTCGCAAGTGATAATACCACCCTAAATCTTAACATTTTTCCGAAATATTTTGGTGGGCGTCTTAAACTATAATAATTTTTGTAATCCCGGCGGAAAAACCGCAACTTTTTTTGGTGATGCAGTCTAATGTACATATGTACATATATTTCAATCTAGACTTTTAACGAGGAGGGTAAAAAATAAAATATTTTTAAAATTTTTTAGATATGCACCTATTTGCACTGGCTCACCCAAATAAGGGGCGTTTCGGGGTCCCACAAAATTTTGACTGCGAAAAAAAACAAAAACTAAAGGAAGCAAATACACATATCTACATAAATAAATACTAAAATATTGCCTTTAAAGACTTAAAATTTTTTACCAAAAAATGATTGAAAGATATAATTTAGTGTTTCTCTTTATAAAACTTTATGACCTACAGTGGGGTAAATGGTTCCGAATGTGGATATTACTTCCACTACGCTACCAAGTCACTGGAGAAATATTGTTAAAGCTGATCACACTGGTTTTCAGCAAAAATGTTCAATGGACGCCACTATCCAATTTCTATGTAGAATTTCTCGGTGATTACGAAATTCGAGTTAATTTTTTTTTCTATGAATATGTTTTCGAGATTTTGCAATTTACCACTAATCCATTCCAATTCCAATTCCACTTAATCACGTATATCTTACGAACCAATTTAAAATGAGATACGGCAAATAAAATTCTGCATAAACCATATATATGTTACCGGCCAAACCCGGTCTTAGGACAAACTAGTTTTGACTAGGCTAAAATAGATCAGGCGCCACAGTATTTTTGAGTAGAGCTCCTTTCTGCCTTTGCGGCCTTCGGCCGCGCTTCAAAAAAATAACCCCCATCAGTCCAACGCCCACTACGCAGTCCACAATATTGCTGCGTCCAACTTGATTTCGTTTTAGACGAATGTGTCGGATCTAGGGAGAACTAGTTTCGCCCAGGAAAAACTAGTTTGTCCTAAGATCGGGTTTGCCCGGTAACATATACATGACTTTCCGATAGGACTGCTAGTTTCTGACAAATTAATTAATCATTCCAGTTTTTTTGGTTTTTACTGAAAAAATTAATCAAACTTTAACAGAAGAAAAATAAAACAGGCTTTGTGCCAAATTTTGGCATTTGTTCTAAAGCCTCTTCTGTTACAATGAAATCAAGTTACTAATGAAGAAAATCGATCGATAAATAAAGAAATAATGAGTGGTCAAATGAGAATAAGCAAAGATTTTGTATATCGTCGGCTTAGAGTGTAAACCTGCTAAATCCGTTTTTTGGCAAAATTGACCTTTTGATGCAGTTCGAAGAAGTAGGCGATTCCGCAGTTGGCAAGCAAAAAAATACGTCAGTATAAAAATATAATTGTCAAAAATTGTTTGATGAGTAACAGGCTAACCTAATATTCACGCACGCCGCCAATTTATTGTCAAAAATTTCTCATGCACATGCAACTTGTGTGAGATCAACCGAAATTGAACGGCGTGCGTTTGAAGCTAACTCAATTTCCAATTTTTGTTCTGCGTGACATTTTGATTTGACGTTTCGCTCAATGAAATCAAATGCAAACGCATGCAAGTCAATTTCGGGTGACGCAAAAAAACAAATTCGACGGCATGCGTACCAAAACGCAAGCCGCGAATATTAGGTTAGCCTGTAAAGCTGCTAAGTACAATCAGTTCAAATTCAACTGCATATTGTGCTTCTGTCGCTCGATTATTGTTCTATCTTAGAGTATTACTTTATGCGTTTAAGCCAAGGTAATAGCCAGCGAATAAGCTTTAATTTTTTATATCTCAAGGAAATTATTGTTACTTGTGGAACGAAACAGAAGGAAGATTAAATGCAGAAGAGTTTTCCAGCGTGTGGGTAGATTTGATAGGAAAAAATGTAGTACCAAATAATAGTTCCGGGGAAACAATTACAGTAATTTTTTATAGCGACGAATGCACATATCAAAACCGAAACTGTATTATGGCTAATGCTTTGTTATCTACAGCTATAAATAACAATATCATTATTGAGCAAAAGTTTCTTGAAGTAGGCCATACCCAAATGGAAGCTGATTGTATCCATTCCAGTATCGAACGATCACTTAAGAAAAGAGATATCCATGTTCCTGCAGAATACATTGAAGTATGTAGATCAGCAAGAAAAAATCCAAAACCATATGACGCAACTTATCTTAGTTACACGTTCTTTAAAAGCTTTAACACAGTTCAATTCTTTAATAGCATTCGTCCCGGTCGCGGCAAGGATGCTGCTAAAGTAACTGATATACGAGCCCTACGGTATACACCAAGTGGCGACATACATTTCAAACTAAGATTCTCCAATGAATGGGAAGTAATACCGCAAAGAAAATCCTCAGTAGCTGTTTCTTTGCCGTTTTCTCACCTTCCGAATTTATACGAGAGTAGGCGTACGATTGCTCGCAGAAAGTATGAGATCTCCAGTATTTCAAACGATTACTTCCTGAAGATTACCACGCCTACTATAACAATTTACCTCATGATTGAATAATATGTATCATACTTTCTGGCATTATTGAGTTCCTACTTAAATTATCTTATATGTGGTCTTTGTACTATTAATTTGAGAGAGGAATACTTCACGTATAGTTACTAATATATGTTTTATAAACTGCCTATTTTTGTTGCAATAAACGGAAGAATAAATTTGTTGTATTTTTTTATATATATATAATTGTTTTTATCTATGGAATCCTGTTTTAATTAACATTTAAATTGAGCTCGTAATCACAAAAAAATAAAATAGAAACAATTTTATTCATACAAAAAAACTGCTAAATCCACTTCAATTTTGAAAATACAAAAACTAAAACCTGCTAGGTTAGAAATTCGCCAATAAAACCATAAAAACGTAATTTTTTTCATTCGTTCTGGATTAGGGCCATAGAACGTCGCGCGATTAACAAAGATATGTTTAGTTTTTTGCCTCTACAGTAAAATATATTTTTTGGTCGTTAGCAGGTTTACACTCTAAGGCGACGATATGAAAAATGAGCAGGAAAGAATGTTACTCATACGCCACATACACCTGAGTAAAGCTCTTTTCTGCTCATTTTTCATATAAAAAATCTTTGCGTATTGTGTATTGGTTCGTAAGATATTTATATGTACGTGATTAAGTGGAACTACTTTTTGTTTTAAGCTGAATAACGGTAAATTGCAAATATCTCGAAAACGTATCCATAGAAAAAAAATTAACTCGATTTTCGGAATCACCGAGCAAGTCTACGTAGAAATTGGATACTGGCGTTTGGAGAACAAAAACCAAACTAAAATTTGTGATTCAGTGTTATTCACAAAAAAATAAAAAGTAATGTATAAACATACTTCATAATTTTCAGTAGTTTTTACTTAAATACTGGCAAATACCCGGCGAACTTCACTGCGCCTTAAAAGTATTTTTGTGTGGTTACTCCCTTCCAAAACTTGTATGGCTTTATTCATGCAAAAATAATATAGATTGAAGAGCGATATGAAGTGAGATTTTCAAACAAATTTTCTATTTATGAAACGTGCTTTTGTTATACCCGAGCACACTTGTCCACAAGGGTATTATAACTTTGTTCACATAACGGTTGTTTGTAACCGCCAAAACGAATCGAGATAGATATAGACAAATATATATGTACATACATGATGAGAATGAAAAGAGAAATCGATTAAACCGTGACTGTCTGTCCGTCTTATGATTAAATGTGTATATCTTGGTAACCGCTTCATCAATTTCTCCAAAACTTGGCAAAGTTGTTGGCCTTTGTACAACGGACAATAACCACGCCCACATCCTGTAAAACTGTAATTTATAGAAATACGAAATCTTCGATAAATCAGTAAATACTGAAGCTAATTAATTCAAGATTGATGTTTGCAAAGAGTCTTTAGTAATATGTGTATATCGGTAACCGGCATGTGTATCTCGGTAACCCTTCGATCAATTTGTACCAAACTCGGTATGATTATTGTGCTTGCCACAAATCGGACTAAAATTGCGCCCACTTTTCATATAACGGTAAATTTAAGAAATACTTAAAACTTCGATATTTCGAAATTTGAGCACGCTAATTTGCTCAAAATTGATACTAACAACAATTAAATATATTTTCGAATGTATTTAATTTTAGAAATTTAATTTATACACTTATATCTTGATCCTACGTATCGTGTACTTTCGTCAAAGATGGATTTATTCAGTATTTAGCTTATCCTATCACTTTAGCTGAATACAATTTTTCAAACAGCTTCCAAGCCTCTACAAAAATATTTTCGGCAGTAAAATTTCCCAAACCTCTTTAGTTCGATACCAAATTAATTTCAAATTTTCAAACAGGTGGCAATCTTCGTAAGCTTACTTAATCTCTTTCTTTTGACTGCCATATTGCAATATTTGCTTTATCTTATCAATTTACTTTTAAACCGCAATTTTCAAACAGGTGGCAACTCTCTAATTATTTTGTTTTCCTATATTTTAAGTTAGACCTTACGAAATGCATCGGTGGAAACTGCAATCGATTTCATGCATTAGTTTTCCAGTGACGCGCATACAAACATACAGACAGACAGACGGACAGATAGACAGACAGACAAAAATTCTAAAAACTGTTGGTTTGGCTTCTGTTGCTCTGATAAATACCCCCATATTAATTTTTCTTTAATATCTACATATAACGTACAGAAATCGGCCTATTACAATTTTATTATAAGTATAGATGGCAAAAAATGCCAAACATTTCTTTGTATATTTCATCTTATAAAGTTATTTAAAAAATGAAGGACCTTCCTTCTTCACCAAAATCCAAATCATGGTGGATTCCTTGCATCATCATTATCATTAGATAGCAGATTTTTATACAAAAAAAATAAATAAATAAACCTAAAAAGCAGAATGTATTACAAATTTATACATTTTGCTTATAGTTATGTGATACATAATTTTAGGCTTTTTAGTTTTCATAAAAATCCGCTGTCTAATTATCATAATTTTTACCCTCTCCTGCATCATGATCGTTTTTCGTAATCAACTATGTTACTATTTTTGGCAATTTCAGCACTTTCTTTGTGGTAGTTTTGTTCTTCGTAATGAGGTAGGGAGCACTCTGTCAAAATGGTTTATATATAACATGGTTTATTTAATTTCTATTGATCTTTATAAAAAAACACTCCCTGAAACTTTTTAAGTTTTTATTTAACTAGAGCTTTTAGAACCGCTTCTAATAATTGATTGATTGGTAACATGGCGTAGAATATTACTTTCGTACCATAGATGAAATATTTGCGCAGTGAGGAGGTTGTTAAATCAAGAACAGTGTTGCCAGAACTTTTTGGATGAACCGGCTAAATTGGCAAATAAAACCGGCTAAAATGTTTCAACTAAATTTCACATGTTTTATTTAAATAAATCACGAGTAAAAAGACTATTTCTTGGAGAGAAGTTACAAACTCGAGCCGGAAAAAATTTTGCCAGCAAGAATTTGCAATTAGGAAAAAGATATGATTGTGGCACATGGTTGGATTTTTTGTCGACGATACCCTACAAGAAAAGGACATTTTAGACTGACCGATTCTCAATACACTCAAACAATACACATAAAAAACGCTATAAAAATTTGCCTTCAATTTTAAGGCAGTAAAACAACGACCTTAAGTTAACATCAACCGAGGCCATATGTTGACAAGGGATGCAAAATCACAGTTACACAAAAGAAAGGGTCAGATTTTTCAGAAATCCCTTCAATTCTGATGTAAAATATGATGCCTAAAGACTGCAGATCTCCAATTTAGATGACCGGTCATATGACCGGCAGATATCTCGTAGGATTCCCAGAGAGTTTTGCTTTACATAGAAATTTGTGCTCTTTTATTTTCATTTTGACTCACTTCAGTGTTGGTTCCTTTAATTCAAGATGGCATTCGGTTTTTGGAATTTGAATAAGTTCTCAGCAAAAACGTTTGTTTAAAAAAATACATATGTGTACATAGTGATTGAAAATATCAATTTTTCCACTACCTTAAGCCTTTAGGAGTGGGCAAAAATTACGTTTTTTAATTTAGGCAGAATTGAATATGTGCTATCTGGGAAGACAATATCTACATTTAATTAGTCTGTTCCAATAGCAGTCCGGTTTACAGGATTTAGTCAGAACTTACAGGAAGTCGTTCCTATTGACATAAAACCTGTAAGTGGGAACACTTTTGAAAGGGTAACTGAGCAACTGTTCTTAGTCAGAAGTTACAGGATTTAGTCCGGAGTTCTTTTTCCTGTAAGTTCATGAAAAGTGTCAAAAGATCAGCTGATTTGCATGTGCAAGCAAAAACAAAAAGCGGTGGAAGCACAGAACCTTATATTTGTAAAAAAATGGAAGTAAACAACGAAATATTTGAATATGTATAGATTTTAATAATTATTTTGTAATATTTCAGCCAAATCAGTGTTATACAAATGACATGTAAACAAACGACTGACGTTTTTACAGGAAATAGTGCTTTTTGCGTTCTCGTGCACTTCTGCATCTGTTCTCCTTTTACTCTCACTTGAGAGAGTAAAATTGTAGTTTGACAGTTCCACAGGTTTTATTCCGAAGTTCAAAGGAACAGACTAAATATTTATTCTGTTTGTTGGCACTATATCCAAACACAAACGCATCTTAAGAGTCTTAACAGTGAAACAATTTCTTATTTTCTAAGTTTGCGAATGAAACTTCACACTTAAAATTAAGACATTTATAAGAAACATTTTATGAAGAAAATCCCTTCTTCGTTTAAAATAAAAATAAGCGAAATCGGCCCAATTTCATACAATCCTGCCTGACATGAAAATTTTCTCCACGATAAGGCTAGTAGCCATTTCTAACAGATTTTGGGCCGCTTAGTCAAAAATGGAAACATATATACATATTTGAAATTTAAGAAAACAAGGCAAATAGCAAAATCGGCTAAAAACGGCTAATTTTTTTCTGCAAAGCGGCTAACAAATCGGCTGCCGGCTAAATCGAAATTTCTCCGGCTGTTTGCTATCGCAACCGGCTAAATCTAGCCGGAAAACGGCTAAAATGGCAACACTGATCAAGAATAACACCCAAAAATTACTTTTCCATTGCATTTAAAAATTATATTTACAACAAGTAAAAAATCTAAGTTCGGGTTAAGCCGAACATTAAATACCCGGCCATGGTGGGAAGAGTGGTTTTTAATTCTATTTCTAATATTCTATTTCGATAGTATGTTCAGTTATACTTAATCAGATAAACTTATTTGGCTAGATGTGGGCGTTATATGAAAAGTGGGAGTAATTTTAGTCCAATTTCAATAATTTTTCACGTTTTGCTTTCATGTGGCAAGCGAAATAGTCGTAACAAGTTTGGTACAAGTTGATCGAACGGTTACCGAGATATACATAATAATAAAATAATAATAATAGATTGGCGCTTACACATATGTTAGTGTTTGGCCGAGCCTCTCCACCGATTTGTGGCGTGCGCCCTGATGTTGTCACACAAAGAAGAGGGACCTACAGTTTTACGTCGACTCCGAACGGCGATTGTATTTTAATGAGAAGCTGTTTTTCATGGCAGAAATACACTCGGAGGTTTGCTGTTGCCTGTCAAGGAACGACCGCTGTTAAGCCCTGTATGCAGCTCTCAAAAAAATGGTCAAGAAAAAATTGCCATTATTTCGCGTGTGTGTCCAAGGAATTTTGACATTTTTGATACCTCACAGCCTGTTGCCTCACTCTTTCCTCAAGAAATAATGGAACGGGCATATATTTCTGTTGCAAACCTGGGTTGCCTTGTGCTCTTTTTCACAAAAAACTTTAGAAAACCGTAGTAGAAAGCGTAGTAAATTTCTTTAGAACTGCGTATTGCCTTAAGGAAATTTGACTCAAGAAAATTTCTTAGCCATTTCTTGTACGTCATTTTATATGGAGTTTTTGCTTTTCTTGAGAGCTGCATACAGGCCTTTAAGAAAAAACCTTTTTTCTAAATTTTCTTTTTGCGATGTTTCTTTGACCAGGCGCTGCGGAGTGGAAGGGTGCACTGCTTACCACTACACCACAGCGGCCGCTACATACCTGTTCATAAGTGGACGGTGCCGCGCCCATTCCCCAAAATTTTATCATAAACGAGTTTTTTGTTAAAGAGGTATTGCAAACATCAGAGCTGTAAAATGATTGAATCAATAGGATCTGCATTCACTCGA
>NW_023458557.1:59835922-59836935 GCF_013731165.1 Rhagoletis pomonella
ATTTTATCATAAACGAGTTTTTTGTTAAAGAGGTATTGCAAACATCAATTTTGAATAAATTAGCTTCTGTATTTACTGATATATCGAAGATTTAGTATTTCTCCAAATTACCGTTATATGGGATGTGGGCGTGGTTATTGTCCGATTTTAAAAATTTTCAGCCGTTTGCTACGTTGTACCAAGGCTAAACCATACAGATCCCAAGAGCTGTGTAACATGCAGTTTCGTAATATTCAACTGTAAAAAATTATGAGTGAAATATTTTACATCCGAAAATATTTCAATTTCCCTGATTATCGTGAAATATCATTGCCAGAATGCATGATTCAATAATAGAAAGGTTTTGTAATAAAACAGTCTTATCGCTCCCACACATAAAATCGGCTCCTTTACTTGTGCAGAATGTTGCTTACTCTATAGTTTCTAGTGATATTAGTAGTAAAACCAAAAATTCTTCATATTAAATATTCGTTGGCGTCACTTTCGTTTGCGTAATTTTCTAGAACAAGTATAGAATAGCGACCGTTTAGCTATAAAATAACAAAAAATGCCGAATGATAGAACTTTTTATGCTGATTTCAACGATACCTAATTTATTTGTCGCAGGTAAAAAAAAGAAGATATAAGAGGTTTATTTGTATTTTTTATTATCACTAAATTGTTGAAACCCAAAAGTAGATCATGATAAAATATGTTATATCGAATTAAAGATAATAACTTGTACTTTCTAAATAATATAAAATTCTTTACCATTAATTATGCAGTTTTTTCAAAAAAGGTTATTTCATGAAAAAATAATATTTGTTCGTTTTTTAGTGGTTTTGGTTTAAAAATACAAAAAGCTATAAATTATGTACATCAGCTGAAGAACAAATTAATTACATTTATGGTGACGTCATTAGCTTTTTAATCGGTTATAAAGTTTATAAGATATTAATATTTAAAATAAATGTGTTTAGAAGCTGACTTGAGGTCCGATGATTTTAAATTAAAACACAAGTTTTGTGATGTTA
>NW_023458557.1:59837035-59842705 GCF_013731165.1 Rhagoletis pomonella
TTTTGAGCGTAGTATTACTTGAAAATAAGGATCATAATATAAATACATAGTACATTCAATAAGTACCATTGTTTCAGTTTTACAAGTATAAATGTATCCCGCAGAAACTTCCAAACCTTATCTAAAAATCAAATGTTATTTTGCTATCTCAATTTATCTTATTTTATCAACTTTTTTGCTAGCCAAAGCATGATAATTTGTAACAATTTTTAAAAAATATTTAAAACTATTGCTTAATGAAACAAACCTATTGTCAGCTGTTTTTTATAATTGCGATGTGCATAACATGCCTCTGGAAATGATATTTTAATTTATTTTACAATCAAATGTGCTGTACAGTATCGATACGTTGCTTGAATCCAATGTCAGTTACTAAATTTGCTATAACTTTTCTATTTTCAAATCGATTTGCAAAAAATTTGGATCTATATACTTTGAAATTAAATAAGCTTTAACATAGCATAAAAATAAGAACAACAAGTTGGCAGCTTTTAGGTGTAATTCACAGTAGAATAACGATGCGACTTAAAATTGTGTCCGATTTCACTAATAAATTGGCAGATAACTCTTAAACTGATAATTTGATTGCAAAACATTGTATAGCAGGTTCGTAGGGATTTCAAAGACCTTTAATCTTGTGGTGTGATAATCACAACCGGATATTTTTGGAAAAAATTGAAAATGCTGTTTTCTCAATTTGAAAAAGACGATAATTTCGCAAGTTTTTAAAACGTATTCTACCTTTTTAATTTTTGACCTCATATTCAGATTGTGTAGGTTATTTTACATGGCAAGTGACTATAAAATTCACGACTTTCAACTATTTTGTTAGAAATTTTTTTCCCAGAGTGCATATGGTTTTCTAAATTTTCAAATGCAACGCATAAGTACTTAGAGTTATCATATTCGAATAAAATTTTGCACTGCTTATTTTTAGACCAACACATATCTTTTTCCGCCCGGCAAACCAAATTTTAATTTTAACGAACGGTCTAGTGTATACTCATACTAAAAAGAATAACATTTTTATTTTTTGTGAACAACATTTCATATTATTAAAAATAAGTACTCTGGCGTTTTAAAGTATTATCTGCTACTAACATTCATAACTCTGCTTGGAATAAAAGTGTACTGAAAAGTACTGATTTTTATAGCATGAAAAAGTTGAATGTACTGATTTCGCGCCAAAAAAATCTGGCAACCCTAATGAAGAGTACCCAGCCAAGTTGGATCAATTTGTTCCGAGTCATTAAAGATGTATGGGGCTTAGCATTGTCATGATATAAAAAAACTAATCTTCTGTTGACCAATTCTGGTCGTTCTGTTTTGATTACTTTGTTCAAACGGTCGAGAATTGATCGTTTCACCACGTTGCACAGTGTCACATTTTCAAAGATTAGCTGCACTAAACTTTGTTACTTGAAAACTGATAAGGATAGAAAGCTGAAATTGTGCACTTTCGTGTTGTTACACCGTTCACCACACATATACAGTGGCGAGTAAAATAATAGCAGAAAAATTCAAAATGATTCTGTTGGTAACTTATCTATATATATAATACGCGAAGGCATTTTTTTGTACAGCATAAAAGATCTGCACCATTCGTTCGATTTTCAAAAATGGGGTGTCAAATTAAAGCGCTTGACCTTTAGATGTGCAAACTGGTTTTATTTTTTCGAAAGGAGTTGCCACCTGTTAAATAATTAAACTCAAGTTATTTACTAATCAATGCCCTCAGGACCGCACCGTCCGTTCGATTTTCAAAAGTGAGGTACCCAATTAAAGGGTTTAGGGTGTGGATGTTCAAGAAGGTTTTATCTTTTCGAAAAAAGTTGCCACCTTATAAGAAGTTAAGCTCAAATTAACTAAAAAGTTAAATCAATTATTAAATATGGGTACCAATCGAAATGGTTTTGAAAAGGCTTTATAACTTAACTACGTATAGGAGGGTTGCACCATGTTTAAAAAACTTTAATTCAATTTTAATTAAAGGAATTTGGTAAGTGAAAAAGCTATAAGCTATATGGGTGTCATACAAAAGAAGTTTAAGAAGGTAGTAGTTTGGAAATTTTTTGAATAGGGTTGCCACCCATTTGAGAAGTCTAATTGAACTATTTTATACCCAAACTATATGAAATATTAATGATAGATGTCAAATGAAATAGCTTCAAGAAATACTTAGTTTGGCAATTTAGAACATTGTCGAGGTGTTTGAGGGTCGCCCCAGTTTAAAGGGCTAAACAAAAATTATTTAGTAAGTTAAATGAATTACTAACCGATGGTTATGAATGGAAATGGGTTTGAAATCCTTTTTTTAAGAACTATATTTAGGAGGGGTTCCACGTGTTTAAAAAATAAATTTCCACTTAATTCATCAGTTACTTGAAATATTTATAACAATGTCAGACGAAAAATATTTAAGGAAATTTTTGTTGGAAAATAATTTTTAAGAGGGTTGCCGTCTGTTTTGAAAGTGGTATTTCGTTTAATTATACATAAGTTTCATGAAGGTTTAAAATATGGTTATCAAAAGAACTCGTGTTAAGAAATCTTTAAATGAAACATTTGGTTTTTTTTTGTTTTGTTGAAAAAATTAAGCTCAAACTATTTAATAAGTTAAATGGATTGTCAAAAGATGGGTATCAATCGAAAACGTTTGAAATTAATTTATTTCTAAACTGTATTTAGGTGAGTTGCCATGTGCTTAAAAAATTAAATTCAACTTAATTCATAAATAAATTGAAATATATATAAGAATGCCAGGCGAAAGATTATAGTTTGAAAATACTTTTAAAGGGATTGCCACCTGTTTGAAAAGTCGAATTTGTTTAACTTATACGAAAGATACATAAATAAATATCGAAATATTAGTGTCAAACGAAAGAGCTTTAAGAAAACTATAGGCGGATAATGTTTTTAATTAGAGTTGCCATCTATTTTTTTTTTTTTTGAAGGTCGTCACATCTGCACCGTTATTTCGAATTTCCAAAATGAGAAGTCAAATTAAAGAACTGGGATTCTATATAGATGTGCACACGTTTTATTTTTTGAAGTTACAGTTACATTTGAAATTTGATGAAATGAAAACTGACACCATGCGAGACCTTTCATCACTGAGAAATGGAATTATTTAGGAATTAGGAATATTTTGAGAAGTTTTTGAATAGGGTTTCACAAGTTTAAAAAATTTAATTAAATGTTGCCGTTTTGACGCCATGCGGGTTCACTAGTGTTTATTTATTTATTGTTAATAATTTTCAATTAAAGCAGAGATGGGCTATACAAATAAATATGTATAATCAATGACTTTAAAGAATTGAATTCTTGTAAAATTTACATAACATTGCTTTATCGATTTCTTTATACAATTTTTGTTTATGTGTTTAAATAATGCTAGGATCTTGGTTTTAAACTACGTAAACTTCATTAAATGTTCATGTTCGAGGATTTATTTATGTAAGTTAACAAGAAGATGTAACTACATCAATAATTATGTTCGCTTAAGTACCCGCATCGAGGTACTTAACCGGGTTCTTTTAAGTACCCAACCGCCTAAGTACCTCAAAAAGGTGACATTTTGGCTGACTTCCAACACGTCAATTGCATTGCATACGTACAAAGTTTAGTGTTCCATAACGCCAAACTACAATTGTTTGACAATATATACTTTTCCGAAACGCACCCGAAAAGTTATCGTAACGTATCGCTAGAGTAATCAGCGCATCAGCGTTTGGTTTTAGTTACCATTTGGGTTTTCTTGGTGATCATTGTTTTACTAAATATTCAAAATATACAATGTATATGTTGCAATGTTTCGCAACTCTGCAAACACAAACAGTTTAAATACCACAGTAGAACAGTATCCAAACATTGTATTGGTACGTTTTAGAAGTCAGCCTTTCTTGAGGTACTTAAGCGGGTTTTATTGTAGCTGCAGTTGAAAACCATTTTTGTGGTAAAAATTCTGGTATATACTCTGTCGCGATACTGCGAAACACCACAAACGTCAAAGTGAACGGATTTAGTTTTTATGCAAATAGGGCAGTAAAATTGATATAAATACTTTAATGAACGTGCTGTTTTGAAACAGTTTTCCGCTCAACCTAACATCTTTTTCACTTCAAAACGGTAGAGGATTAAATTTGGGTTGGTGTTAGTCCGTATAGCAATTCACATAATATAGGTTTGCTAAGTAATTTGAATGAAAATTGTCAGGCTTATTTAAGAATAAAAACTTTAAAGGATATTTTTTAAGTGCATTACTACAGAATAACTATAAAAAAAAATTCTTAAGGTTTTGTGCACTGTCCTCTTTCAGTTGTACCTTGTACAATTTTAGATGTATTCGATTTTTTTTGAAACCAGTAGTCCTTGTTGCAACGTTAAAGTCCTTTAAAAAAAATTCCGACGTTCTGTGAAAAAACCATGAAGGGAAATTTATTTTTTGTCGATTTCCTTATGTGGAATTTGGGTTGTCATATAGTAAACTCCAGTGTAAAACCAAACGAGTTAGTAAAAATACCAGTTCATTAACTAGTATGAGCTAAACCGATGGCATACTAGTTTAACAATTTTGAACATTTTATGCGCAGAGACCATAACGATTATAAGAAATAAAATTAAATATTGCTCCATAATTATTACTGAACAATGGAAAAGTTGTTTTCGTCTCGCGGGACGATTATTTCAAGACGAATATTATTTACGTCTTCTCATAATAATTATATGGGCTTTTTTATTTTTTTCGTCTCTTGGGACGTTTATTTCAAGACGAATATGATTTACGTCTTCTCATAATAATCGTATGGGACTTTTATTGAATTAAAACTTCTTTATCGAGTTCGGAGATTTAGGACCGTTAATTTATCTATTTTCAAGTAATTCTATGGAATTTGCTGTAGTGAACGTAAAGTTAAACGTAAAGTTAAAAGGGACCTACGCTCAGAAGAAAAGATTTCGAGAAAAACGACTTTGAAGTTTACGAAGTTGATTTTGATGCTTCTGAATGTTTTAATGGATTGAAATTCGTTACACGGGGGTTTTCGGGGTCGCTGATTACGAATCCGATGTTAGTTTTCCAAAATTCAAAATGGCGGATTCAATATGGCGGATGACTTTTTTAAAAATTGATCGGAATCGCTTGAAACTCATTACCCGGGGGTTTTGGGTGTCGCTGCTTACGAATCCGATGTTCGTTTTTTAAAATTCAAAATGGCGAATCCAATATGGCGGAAAGAATTTAAAACTTGTTCGGATTCACATGAAACTCAAATCTGTCGTTGACACCGAAAACGAGGTCAGTGATTACGAATCCGATGTTCGAAAACCCCCGAGTAACGAGTTTCAAGCGAATTCGATTAATTTCAGAATAGTTTGTCAGATTTGATTTTTTTGTACTTTTTTTGTGTGAAGGTACCTAACTTTGAAGTGAAATTGTGAAAAAACTAATGCAGCTAGAAAGCTGCGGTTTATTGCATTGGAAAGAGTGGCACGTTTACTATAAGAGTCGATGAAAAAGTGAAAACCGTTTTTTTCTGACCGTAGGTCCCTTTTACCTTTACGTGTCACATATATATATATATATACATATATAAGTTAACAATTTTCTTTTCTTAGAAAATAAAAAAAAAAACCGTTTTGTTGGTCAAACGACCAATCTGCTTGAGCTTT
>NW_023458557.1:59842805-59845603 GCF_013731165.1 Rhagoletis pomonella
AACCAAGAAAATTCCTCTGAATTAATGTGCCTTAATTGTATAATTATGAGGCTACTGATAAAATGCGACTGCTGAGGATTAGAGGTTTCATTATCGGCATTTTTGAATTTTTGGTGAGGATTAACGTGACCGGAAGAACTATCAAATCCTAAAGTGCAAGTTAATTCCAATTTATATAAGGCTTCGTCGCTCCAGTCCAAAGCAAAGCTTTCACATAGTCTTTCAACCGATTTATTTAAAATGTTTTGAAGAGGTACACAAACTTCTATCTCACGTACTTTACAATTTTTAGGCTGACATTCTACCATTGCCTTTTTGATGATACCTTAACTGGGGTATATCGGACAATTTCTAAAAATGGCATCACTAACTAAAGCTTTATATCCTTCAACAGAATAATCATATTCTAAGAAAAATGCGAAGGCTGAGTCCTTTGTATGCCGAATAACAGTAGTATTTTCTGCAGTTTTTTGATAATCCGTATCGACTTTCATCACATTTTTTACATCTTCTATATCATTTAGTTGATGCCTTAATTTTTTAGCTCGTTTTTGTAATGTTCTTACATTAGCATTTTCGAGTTTCACCATTTTTCTACCAGTATTAACGCTTTTTTTTTTTGTTACCTTTTTTGGACGGTCACGATTTGTTTTATTTTTCGTTTCATGCTACACGTGTAATATTTAGTATAATATCATATCATATCGATCAAAAATTGTAATGAACTTACCTTAGCTGGTAAGATGTTTTTCAAATAGTTTAAATATGTTAATCCACTTTTAGAGATAAAACGTTTAATAAGTATTCTAATTTTATTTCCTATGCTACACTGTGGCTGTTTATGTGACCAATGGAAAAGTATGGTGGTTAAATTTTTTTATACCCGAGCGCACTTGTGCACAAGGGTATATTAATTTTGTTCACATAACGGTTGTTTGTAACAGCCAAATCGAATCGAGATAGATATAGACAAATGTATACATAAATGCTCAGAATGAACAGAGAAGTCGATTAAGCCATGTCTGTTTGTCCGTCCGTCCAATTCTTCCAAACTTGGCACAGTTGTTGACCTTGATACAGCATACTAAATGGCCGAAAATTTAAAAAATCGGACAATAACCACTTCTAATAACCACTCCAATTTCTTCCAAACTTGGCACAGTTGTTGACCTTGATACAGCATACTAAATGGCCGAAAATTTAAAAAATCGGACAATAACCACACCCACATCCCATATAACGGTAATTTTCAGAAATACGAAAACTGCGATATTTTAGTAACTACTGAAGATAATTCACTCAAAATTGATATTTACAATAAATTTCAGACGAAAAATAAGAATATTATAAATTTTTAGAAAATGGGCGTAGCCACGCCCACTTATGGTTACATGTGCATATCTTGGTAACCGCGCCACTAATTTCTTCCAAACTTGGCAAAGTTGTTGGCTTTGGTACAGCATACAAAATGGCCGAAAATTTACAAAATCGGACAATAACCACGCCCACATTCCATATAACGGTAATTTAGAGAAATACAAAATCTTCGATAAATCAGAAAATATTAAAGCTAATTTATTCAAAATTGATGCTTTACCAAGAAATACCTTAATGGTAAAATTTTGGAAAATGGGCGTGGCACCGCCCACTTATGATCACATATATGTATATCGGTAACCGTTATACCAATTTGTACCAAACTCGGTATTTTTTTGTCTTTGCCACATAAAAGCAAAACGCAAGCACTGAAAATTTATTAATGTATTTAATGTTCGGCTCCGCCCGAACTTAGACTTTCTTACTTGTTTTTTTTTTTTTTATTTTCAGAGTAAAAATCTCGTGACCTCACTTTCCAAGTGTGGCTTAAACTCGTTATAATGTGACTGGGACCATCAGTGTATTCGAATATCCGTTCGAATATTCGTGAATACCGATACAATCCGAATCGTACGAATATCCGGTTAATATACGTTAATTTTGTTATCCGCATATGCAGTTAATATAACTAATATTGAAAAAATTAAATACATGCTAGCATTATAAATTTAACATGCATTTCACTAAATGTGAGCCTTAATATGTAGTTGATTTCTTTTATTTATTTTTTTGTTTCCAATGATATACTGTTGCTGTTTATGTGACCAATGGAAAAGTATGGTGGTTTAATTTTTTTTTTTTCAGAGTACAAATCTCGTGATCTCACTTTCCAAGTGTGGCTTAAAAGTTATTATAATGTGACTGGGACCATCAGTGTATTCGAATATCCGTTCTAATATTCGTGAATACCGATACAATCCGAATTGTACGAATATCCGGTTAATATACGTTGATTTTGTTATCCGCATATGCAATTAATATAACTAATATTGTTATCCGAGTATTTTTAACATCCCTATATCCATACACTATGTATTGCGTTATTCGAATATCAACCCACTATTCGTTTAGCCGGATATCCGACTAATATTTGTTCGATATCCGTGTATTCTAAACATCCGGATATCTATAGACTATTGGATATTTGAATATAAATACTCTACTCGGTTATCCGGATACCTATACACTATTCGGATTTTTTATTCAGGTATTCGAAATCCGGATTATCCGGATAGTCAAAACATCTAGGTAGAACTCCCAGCCCTAGTATGCATAATTAATGGAAAAATGAAAAAAAATGTGGTAGATAGTATTTTTTTTTTTTAATTTACAGAGTAAAAATCTCGAGGTTTGACATGAAAATAGTTATAATTTGGCTCTCGGAGGGTCTTGAGATTTGTTCTATATCTCAAATCAAAGGC
>NW_023458557.1:59845703-59847314 GCF_013731165.1 Rhagoletis pomonella
AAAAAATCCGAATATCCGAATAGTGTATAGGTATCCGGAAAACCGAGTAGAGTATTTATATTCAAATATCCAATAGTCTATAGATATCCGCATGTTTAGAATACCCGGATATATCAAACAAATATTAGTCGGATATCCGGATAAACGAATAGTGGGTTGATATTCGAATAACGCAATACATAGTGTATAGATATAGGGATGTTAAGAATACTCGGATAACAATATTAGTTATATTAATTGCATATGCGGATAACAAAATTAACGTATAATAACCGGATATTCGTACTATTCGGATTGTATCGGTATTCACGAATATTCGAACGGATATCCGGATATTCGAATACACTGATGGTCCCAGTCACATTATAACGACTTTAAAGCCACACTTGGAAAGTGAGATCACGAGATTTGTACTCTGAAAAAAAAAAATTAAACCACCATTCTTTTCCATTGGTCACATAAACAGCAACAGTATATCATTGGAAACAAAAAAAAAAATATATAAAAAAAAACCAACTACATATTAAGGCTCACATTTAGTGAAATGCATATTAAATTTATAATGCTAGCATGTATTTCATTTTTTCATTTTATATACATACATAGTAAAACGTGCGAAGTTCAAATATACATATGTACAGAATTGCATAAACGCTTATCTCATAAAGTTCACAATATTTTTATATTAACGCTATTACAATTTTTCGCAAAAATTTTCATATAATAACGAATTCTTGTATATTCTGAAACTCTGATTTCATTCTGTTATCCTTTCCCACTCTACGGTCGATGAAAACCATAGATATTTTGGGGTCGCTCATGTACACGGCCCGATTGAATACATCCAGTAAACGGTTTTCTCTGCTGTTTTGTCGAGCGTGATCCACCATATTTTTTCTGTAGTATTTATGCCAGGATTCGTTGGCGTCTTCGGCATAGAATGCCACAGGAAGAGGAAGCTGCCGAGCAATTTCGCATCCATGCTTTAAAAGCTTGTGAAATGTGGAAGCCATTCGGACCCATGGGTAGAACTTGTAGTACATGCAGTATGTTTTCCAACTAAATTTCTCAAGCCTATCTAAATCGAGTTTTTTTTTTAGATTTAAAGGCTGATATTATTCTGCTCATATTAATAACTAATTGAGGGTTGATTTCTAATGCTTCGGCAAATAATTCGGGGGATTGCAAACATCTCCTTGCCACATTTCCCATATTTGTTGTACCATGGCCTTGTAGGATTTGGTCACCCCGAACATTAAGTTCATCATATATCCTCTTCTGAATAATTTTTTGTCGATTCTGAAAACCGCCTGTAAATAAAATTCATTTAGCTTTATTATTCAATGAAAAATCAATAGCTGTCTTCGTAAAAATTCAATAAATTGTTGCAATCTTACCTTTCAGACTTTGTCGCACATCCCATGACTGAGTTTCCTGACGATATCCAAGGCCTAGGAAATGTTCGAATACTTTTATTTCACAATGTAGCAGCCCTAGTCCATGATTAAGATTTGATTCTTGAGGAGTAAATTTGTCTGTGAGATGATTCGAAAACTGGTGTGCAGTGCGCAAACACATTGGGCATCTACTCGAGGCTTTATTACCAAGTAT
>NW_023458557.1:59847414-59848840 GCF_013731165.1 Rhagoletis pomonella
GCACACCAGTTTTCGAATCATCTCACAGACAAATTTACTCCTCAAGAATCAAATCTTAAGCATGGACTAGGGCTGCTACATTGTGAAATAAAAGTATTCGAACATTTCCTAGGCCTTGGATATCGTCAGGAAATTCAGTCATGGGATGTGCGACAAAGTCTGAAAGGCAAGATTGCAACAATTTATTGAATTTTTACGAAGACAGCTATTCATTTTTCATTGAATAATAAAGCTAAATGAATTTTATTTACAGCCGGTTTTCAGGATCGACAAAAAATTATTCAGAAGAGGATATATGATGAACTAAATGTTCGGGTTGACCAAATCCTACAATCCATGGTACAACAAATACGGGAAATGTGGCAAGGAGATGTTTGCAATCCCCCGAATTATTTGCCGAAGCGTTAGAAATCAACCCTCAATTAGTTATTAATATGAGCAGAATAATATCAGCCTTTAAATCTAAAAAAAAACTCGATTTAGATAGGCTTGAGAAATTTAGTTGGAAAACATACTGCATGCACTACAAGTTCTACCCATGGGCCCGAATGGCTCCCACATTTCACAAGCTTTTAAAGCATGGATGCGAAATTGCTCGGCAGCTTCCTCATCCTGCGGCATTCTATGCCGAAGATGCCAACGAATCCTGGCATAAATACTACAGAAAAAACATGGTGGATCACGCTCGACAAAACAGCAGAGAAAACCGTTTACTGGATGTATTCAATCGGGCCGTGTACATGAGCGACCCGAAAATATCTATGGTTTTCATCGACCGTAGAGTGGGAAAGGATAACAGAATGAAATCAGAATTTCATAATATACAAAAATTCGTTATTATATGAAAATTTTTGCGAAAAATTGTAATAGCATTAGTATAAAAATATTGTGAACTTTATGAGATAAGCGTTTATTCAATTCTGTACATATGTATATTTGAACTTCGCACGTTTACTATGTATGTATATAAAATGAAAAAATGAAATACATGCTAGCATTATAAATTTAACATGCATTTCACTAAATGTGAGCCTTAATATGTAGTTGATTTCTTTTATTTATTTTTTTTGTTTCCAATGATATACTGTTGCTGTTTATGTGACCAATGGAAAAGTATGGTGGTTTAGTTTTATTTTTGTTCAGAGTACAAATCTCGTGATCTCACTTTCCAAGTGCGGCTTTAAAGTCGTTATAATGTGACTGGGACCATCAGTGTATTCGAATATCCGGATATCCGTTCGAATATCCGGTTATTATACGTTAATATTGTTATCCGCATATGTAATTAATATAACTAATATTGTTATCCGAGTATTCTTAACATCCCTATATCTATACACCATGTATTGCGTTATTCGAATATCAACCCACTATTCGTTTATCCGACTAATATTTGTTCGATATCCGGGTATTCTAAACATCCGGA
>NW_023458557.1:59848940-59852402 GCF_013731165.1 Rhagoletis pomonella
CCCCCCTTCTTTTGTAATTTAAAGTCAAAGAGTAAGATCCTTCAATAGGTATTTCCAGCGGATATGTTCAACGTCTAGTTATAACGAGGATCCACTATTTGCGCGTGAAAAGATAACCTTTAATTAGGTAAGAATTATGTAACTATTGAATATTATTTGCCAAAGGTCTGTTGAAAAAAACTGGATGCATCGCTAGCGATGAGTAATTAATTGAGACTGCCTTCAACTAGAAAAAGTCGAGCGCAGCTAATTAAAAAAGGAATTGCAAACTATTCATTACAGGTGAACCTTTTCAAGAAGTCACCATGGAACTAAGCAGATCGGAGGCCTTCATCGTCCGTGATTCCAATAATTCAAACTATTATAAAAAACGTGGTGCAACAATAAAACAAGATTTTAAGTTAATTCGACTGGCAGCCACGACTTCCAAAAGAGAATTTTCTTAGAAATTTTCATTTCTAGAAAATAAGAATTTATTTACCGTCGCTATAACCACACATTTTTCAAACTAGTCACAGAAAAAAGAATTAAAAATGAATTACAAAAACTAAAATCGAAAAACGCTGATGGCGTTACAAATTCTGAACAATCAAAAGAATGAGAATAAAGAAATTTTTGGGAAGCAATGGTGTTTAATCAACAACGATCTTGCAATGATGCTAGATTGTGAAGATGATAGTCAGGAGGATAGTACATCCGATCTTTCCAGCCCCGATGCAATTCCGAAAAAGGAATTATTGCACCCCAATAAAAAAAAATATAACTGAAAGTTCTCAACGGGTGCAGCGTCAATCGAAAAGAATTTACAATTTTGTCAAGTCTCAAGTTTTTGAAGTTTGTCGCCTCGAGCGAGTAGTTATTAATGGCGCAGGTTTGATTTAGGACCCTTTAAGAAACAGGCTGCAAGCCGAAAAGGAGGCAACATTACTTTTTATTAAATTTACCAATTTTTAAATTCAAGTACTAAAAAAAAATTATTAAAAATTACTAACTTTTTAGTGTTTATTTACCCAACTTAGGTAACTTATTCACCTAAATTATTTCTTATCCTCGAAATTTTATATCAAAGTTTTAATGTAGTTGATTGATTAATCCTTATTAATACATATGTGTAAACTAAATAGTTCCGTTTTAAAAGACTGTATAAACTCAATAGTTCATTCTTTGACCAAACCCGTGTAAATCCAAGTCTCAAACTTTGTGCAATATTTAAGAAAGAAACTTTCGTAAAAATTTAGAGTTTTTTAATTAAGATTTCCTAGAAAGATTCTGATTTTGCAGTTTTGTAGCCCATTTAAATTTAGTACAATTTGTTAAATTATTCAAATCGTCATATCCTGACGATTTCCACACGCTTTATTCGTTTGAAAAGAAAATGCAGTAACAAGAAAACAATTTGTTCAAATATATATTTTTGTAGGTGTTGGTTTATTTAAAGCAATTAACTCCTTTTTGGCAAAATTCAAAGATTATAGTTTTTTGTTGTTTATTAGCTCTTTGATGCACCGAAGATGGTCGCAGGGGGATGAAAGTATTGACGGCAACATTTGAAAATTGTAAAAGATTCCAAATTTGGAAGTCAGCTGGCGGATGAGAGGGTGATACAGGTAATAAAGTTTTAAATCGTAAAATAAATTTTATTTATTAGTTTTATTTCGGAAATATTTCAAACTACAGAAATTTATGCTAGGCAAACCGGGCTTTTGTGCTTATATGACACAGAGAACGTTAAATACAGAGAAGCTGCAACTCGCTACTCGTTGGAATTTTGTAATAGATCAGAAATGCTCTAGAAGTTCACCACGTTAAATTTGTAACATTGATTACTCTAGAAGTTCACAATTTTTTAACAGCGTGAGCGCAGAGAAATTACAGAAATTACAATTGGAAATGTTAATATTTGGGGGGAAAATAGATTCTGCAGGTGGATTACAACAAAGTTTTTTCTTTTGTTGACATTATCGCCAATTCGATTTCTGATTGAATTGAATTCCGTTATAATGTCAATCACAAAAGGAACAAGTCAACGGACTTTTAGTTTCCAGAATTTATTCTGGCGGCAGCGTATTTTTATAACGCGATCGAATCGTTTATGCAGAAAGTCGGTCCAAAACGCGAAAAATGGACGCCAAAAAGCGAAAATGTCGCGTCCTCCAAATCAATGTTTTTCAGGTTCCCGCTGGACAAATCCGAAGCTGCCAAATGGAGCGACAACAACCTAAGGATTGGAGCAGAGGAGAAGCTTCCCCCCACCTACTCCCTGGCATGCAACCCACATTTCGAGCCGTAAGCTTTGCATGTATATGTGTGTTAATTTGGAGTTACATTTTTTTGTAGTGAAAGTGATTTTATTATTAAAAAAGACATTTTTTTCAATGATTTGTACAAAAAAGTGAATTAAAATCGAAATGTTATATAAAATTATCTGATATTTGTGATATTTTGGGAAAATTTTCAAATATAAAACCAATAGTGTTAGATTTTTTGTGAAAATAATTGTTTTACTAAAAAAAATAAATTTTTTTCAGTGATTTGTGCAAGTAACGTGAAATTAAATCGAAAATATTATATAACATTTTCCGATTTTTGCGATATTTTATTAATGATTGCAAATAGAAAACTCCCATAAGTGTTTGCGTTTTTTGTGAAAACATTTTTGGATTCATTGAAAGTAGATCTAAAATGTTATTTATATATGGAATTTTTTCGATTTTTGTAATATTTTGTTAGATTTTCAATTGTATTCATTGGTGTTAGATTTTTTTGTAAATAGCATTTTTAGAGAAGAAATAATAATTTTTTTCGTTGATTTGTACAAACAACGTTAAAATAAACCGAAAGTCTATATATAAAAATGAAATGTTTTTCGAATGACGGCGATGCCTGGCCAAACGACTGAACCGATTTCAATTCTGTAAAAAGTACTTTTTTGGACCTTCTTAGTGGAAGGTTTTTAGATTTAAAAAAATTTTAAACTTTTTGTTGTTGTTGCCGAAAAATAAAAAATGCTCCGACGCCATGATTTCACAATTTCATACAGTTTTCCGTATAATGAATGTCACGAAACTACTAAACGGCCGGACCGATTTAGTTCATATTTGGAACATATGTCAGCACCTTGAAGGGACATTTTTCGACTAAAGATTTAGTCGCTAGGTGGCGCTGGGGTCAGGATATTCATAAAAATTGCATTTACTTGCCGATTTGGCTTATATTTAGAACATTTGTTAGCCAATTGAAAAGGAATATTGGGACTAAAAATGTACGCGATAGATGGCACCGGAGTCGGGATATTCCTGAAATTCCTATACACTGAGATAATGCCTACTATATATTTGTAGAAGTATGTATGTATGTAAGTATGTATATACAGTTGTCCACAAAATAATAGGAGTGCGATATTTTGACCAGTTTTGGCTATTTGTCTTTTGTTTATTTAATGTTTATTATTTTTTTATAAAA
>NW_023458557.1:59852502-59853908 GCF_013731165.1 Rhagoletis pomonella
GGGCGTGGCTACGCCCATTTTCTAAAAATTTATAATATTCTTATTTTTCGTCTGAAATTTATTGTAAATATCAATTTTGAGTGAATTATCTTCAGTAGTTACTAAAATATCGTAGTTTTCGTATTTCTGAAAATTACCGTTATATGGGATGTGGGTTATTGTCCGATTTTTTAAATTTTCGGCCGTTTAGTATGCTGTATCAAGGTCAACAACTGTGCCAAGTTTGGAAGAAATTGGAGTGGTTATTGGAAGTGGTTATTGTCCGATTTTTTAAATTTTCGGCCTTTTAGTATGCTGTATCAAGGTCAACAACTGTGCCAAGTTTGGAAGAATTGGACGGACGGACAGACGGACATGGCTTAATCGACTTCTCTATTCATTCTGATCATTTATGTATACATTTGTCTATATCTATCTCGATTCGTTTTGGCTGTTACAAACAACCGTTATGTGAACAAAATTAATATACCCTTGTGCACAAGTGCGCTCGGGTATAAAAAAATTTAACCACCATACTTTTCCATTGGTCACATAAACAGCAACAGTGTA
This sequence comes from Rhagoletis pomonella, assembly GCF_013731165.1. Taxonomy (NCBI): domain Eukaryota; kingdom Metazoa; phylum Arthropoda; class Insecta; order Diptera; family Tephritidae; genus Rhagoletis; species Rhagoletis pomonella. The sequence goes on from NW_023458557.1 coordinate 59,853,052, forward strand.
GCATAGGAAATAAAATTAGAATACTTATTAAACGTTTTATCTCTAAAAGTGCATTAACATATTTAAACTATTTGAAAAACATCTTACCAGCTAAGGTAAGTTCATTACAATTTTTGATCGATATGAAATGATATTATACTAAATATTACACGTGTAGCATGAAACGAAAAAATAAAACAAATCGTGGCCGTCCAAAAAAGGTAACAAAAAAAGCGTTAATACTGGTAGAAAAATGGTGAAACACGAAAATGCTATTGTAAGAACATTACAAAAACGAGCTTAAAAATTAAGGCATCAACTAAATGATATAGAAGATGTAAAAAATGTGATGAAAGTCGATACGGATTATCAAAAAACTGCAGAAAATACTAATGTTATTCGGCATACAAAGGACTCAGCCTTCGCATTTTTCTTTTATATGATTATTCTGTTGAAGGATATAAAGCTTTAGTTAGTGATGCCATTTTTAGAAATTGTCCGATGTACCCCAGTTATGGTATCATCAAAAGGGCAATGGTAGAATGTCAGCCTAAAAATTGTAAAGTACGTGAGATAGAAGTTTTTGTGCCTCTTCAAAACATTTTAAATAAATCGGTTGAAAGACTATGTGAAAGCGTTGCTTTGGACTGGAGCGAAGAAGCCTTATATAAATTGGAATTAACTTGCACTTTAGGATTTGATAGTTCTTCCGGTCAGGTTAATCCTCACCAAAAACTCAAAAATGCCGATAATGAAACCTCTAATCCTCAGCAGTCGCTTTTTATTAGTAGCCTCATAATTATACAATTAAGGCACATTAATTCAGAGGATTTTTCTTGGTTGAATCCGACTCCGCAAAGTATTAGATTTTGTCGGCC
>NW_023458557.1:59854008-59855627 GCF_013731165.1 Rhagoletis pomonella
ATTCGGGATTTTTGGGACTTATTTCGGATTTTCGGGACTATTTCGGGGTTCTTGGATCTATTTTCGGGATTTTGGGTCTTTCGGGAGTATTTCGATTTTTTTGGGACTAATTTTGGATTTTTGGAACTTTCGCGACCTTTTCGGGATTTTCAGGAGTATTTCGAGATTTTTGGGACTTATTTCAGGATTTTTGGAACTTTCGGGATCATTTCTCCATTTGTGGAACTTTCGGGACCATTGCGAGATTTTTGGGACTTTGGGAACTAATTCGGGATTTTTGGGACTTTCGGAATACTCGGAACTATTTTCGGGATTTTTGGGGTTTCCGGGAGTATATCGATTTTTTGGGGACAAATTTTGGGACTTATTTAGGAATTTTGGGACTTTGGGAATTAATTCGGGATTTTTGGGCCTTACTTCGGATTTTTGGGACTTTCGGGACTATTTCGGGATGCTCGAAACTATTTTCGGGATTTTTGGGGTTTTCGGGAGTATATCGGTTTTTTTGGGACTAATTTTGGATTTTCGGGACTATTTCCAGATTTTTGGGACCTTCGGAATTATGGCGTTTTCGGGATTCTCTGGAATAATTTCGGGATATTTAGGACCTTCGGGTGTATTTCGGGATATCCGGGACTTATTTCGGATATTTGGGACTTTCGGGTCTATTTCGGGATTCTCGGAACTATTTTCGGATTTTTGGAACTAATTTTGGATTTTCGGGACTATTTCCAGATTTTTGGGACCTATTCCGGTTTTATGGGGTTTTCGGGATTCTCTGGAATAATTTCGGGATTTTTAGGACCTTCGGGAGTATTTCGGGATATCCGGGACCTCTATCGGTATGTATTTTGAATGACTTCGATTGTGGAACCAAGGAGCGTTTCCTAGGTTGCATGAGAGTTAGGAAGCGGGGGTGCGCAAATAATGGCTAGCGAGCAAATGGTAATTGCAATGCGCGAAATATATATTTGTCCGTATGTGATGCGAGAATTTAGAGGAACTATGTACTAGCAAATATCAGCGAACTCCAATATACCAAAACGAAGAAATGAAAAAACGGCCTGAATGTCCCAAAAATCCGAAAAGTCCGAAATTACTCCCGACAATCTCGAAATACACCCAAAAGTTCCAAAAATCTTCAATAAGTCCCAAAAATCTGGAAATAGTCTCGAAAGTCCCAAAAATACCCAAGTTACTCCCTTTAATCCCGAAATAGTCCCGAGAGTCCCAAAAATCCCTAATTAACCCCGAAAGACCCAACAGTCCCGATATTAGTTCCGAGAATCCCAAAATAGTCCCGAAAGTCCCGAAAATCCAAAAATAGGTCCCAAAAATCCCAAATTAGTTCTCAAAATCCCAAAATTCCTAAATTAATCCCAAGAATGGAGAAATAGTCCCAAAAATCCCGAAATACTCCTGAAAATCCCAAAAGTCCTAAATACGGCCCAAAGATCTGGAAATAATCTCGAAAGCCCCAAAAACACCCAAATTACTCCCTTCAATCCCGAAATAGTCCCGAGAGTCCCAAAAATCCCTAAATAACCCCGAAAGTCCCAACAGTCACGATATGGCACCCTGAAATTGTGCATATGGAAACTGTGCATACGAAATAATGC
>NW_023458557.1:59855727-59858285 GCF_013731165.1 Rhagoletis pomonella
CTATTAGTTTTTCCCCACTGCATTTTCAAAATTGTTACTAAAAATGTGATCAGAAAGTTGGAAACTTGTATGCAAATTTATTGAATTTTCCTGAGTTTTGTACAAAGTGTAGAAAGTATATTTTTATGTTTTTTGTTGTAGTATAAACTATGTTTTCATAAACTCAATACATTACATGCTATTTGGAATAAGTCTTTTAAAACATAAGGAATTTTAATATATTTATGTATTTTCTAAAAAAGATTTAGGTAATGAAATAGTACAAAGATAATAGAGTAAAAACCAGAATAAAAATATATGGTAAATATATGGTTTTATTTTTTTTGTGAAAATCTTCGAAAAAATAAAAACTTAATATTTCAGAAAATTTTGAAATGATTTTTAAAAGATTGGTATCGTACATAAAATTTGAGAAAAAACACTAAAAAGGAAAAAATACCTTTTTTTATAAAAAAAAATTTACAAAAAAATTACTAATTAGTAATATAATTGAATACCGTATTTAAATAAAACAAATAATTAATATTGTTTTATGCGTTAATTCGTTCTTGTTCACCCACAGCCCTGTTAAAAATAAAGCAAACGTATATGTAACAGAAGTCTAAGGCATATAAAAATATAAAAACACCATGGTTTTTGATTTTTTACATAACAAGCTAAATATAAAAATTAAAGGCAATTCTCTGTTTTATTTCAATAAAGTATTCAATTGTATTACTAATTAGTAATTTTTTAAGTGTTTTTTCTCAAATTTTTATATACGAAGTATACAAATATGCATATTAGAAGAAAGAAACGATACCAATTTTTTTTAAATCAGTTCAAAATTGTTTAAAATATAAGGAATTTAATTTTTCGAAGACCTCAACTTTGACCCCTTGTATATGTTAAACATGTTGTATGTATATGTTAAACATTTTGATTTCGGCGGAGCTGTATATCGCGACAAATCGAATCTCTTACAGAGTTTCCCCTTGCAACTTCGCCATGCACGGCGATTTCCTCATTGAGCTCCGGAGTTGCCTCTGCCGTAAATTCTAAATCTCCCTCGTCAGCAATGTTATGTAAAACACAGCAAGCCCTTACAAAATGGCAGAGCTTTTTCATACCTCGTAGCTTACAGTGATATAACTGCCTGAAACGTTGTTTTAGGATTCTGAAGCTATGTTCTATAGCTATGCGTCCGGAACTTAATTTAATATTAAACAATTTATTAGCGTTTGTTAGATGGCCATTATCTTTGTAAGGCGTGATTAGGTATTTGTTGCAGGGATATGCGGAATCACCTAACAGGTAATAATCTGAAATATATCAAATGCTGTGTTATGTGATGGTAAAGATTTCAAGGGTTGTTACCTTTACAATAAGAGGGCAATTTGTTGTAAAGCGTTGAGTTCTTAAATACCCAACTATCGTGGCAAGAACCTGGATAGCCAACGAAAATGTTCAGAAATTTCTTATTTTCGTTGCAAACAGCTTGCAGACATATTGATGTTATTCCTTTGCGGTCAATATAATCGTCCTTTCCTTTACTTGGCGGGTCTATCCTTATGTGCATACCATCAATGCAACCTAAATAGTTAAATTAATATAATTTATATACAAGTTCATTGACAATTGAATATTTCACCTATTGCCTTGGAAAATAAACATTTCCTATCAAAGAATCTACTCGATTCCTCCATCTGCTCTTGGGTTGGCCATACAATAAATTGTGGACTTAGGGAGCTTAAGAACATCGTTACTCTATTAATTGCAACACAAATCGTTGAAAGAGAAAGATTGAAGCGGTCGGCTAAATCTCGGTAACAACATCCAGCGTGGCCAGCAAACCACAAAAATAACAATAAATGTGTCTTTTCCGAGAGTCTTTTGTCACCCCGCAGATTGCAATAAAAATCCGAGACTAAGAACCTTTCGCTTAGGTTCTCAAAAAGACTTTTGGAAATTCGGAAATGCATCCTAAATTCTCTTTCAGTGTAAGTTGGCACTGTTTGCTCAATATAATTAATAACGCAGTTACGAGGCTGCCTTTCACGGAACAGCAGCAATATATTTGAATACAAATCGTGGTTTGTTGATAACTTTTGCATTATGGCTAACTCCTCTTCGTTCTCACTTTCACTGTCACTTTCTGATGAAGACGATTCCATTGCAATCATAAGCGCACTAACTATTTGTTTTCTTTCCATTACTTTTTTTTTATCCATATTCTCGGCTTTTGTAAAAAAATAAGGCAAGTTTTTAAGACCAAAAGAAAAATATTTATAAAAATACCTTCGAAGTTTCCAATGTCCTGATTTATTGACATGGAGGGATTATCCTGCTCTGCGGTACTTCCTGGCGTAGTTGAAAGTTCATCTTCATTCGTTTCACGAATACATATCCTTTTGTTGGGGACCTGGTAAAAAAGATTACAATTTATTATACGTACATATGCACATGCATATAAACTTAACAAAAACTAGATCTACTTACTTCTTCCATATCGTAATATTTGCTCATATTTGTTTTCTAAAATGCTAAAATTCAATTTTGTGATTTGCGTAAATTCCTAC
>NW_023458557.1:59858385-59878634 GCF_013731165.1 Rhagoletis pomonella
TTGCATCTAGTTGTACATTTTATGAAATTAGGAACTAACTTAGATTTCCTGCATTTTAAAAGAAATTTAAGACTACATTTTTGTTTTACCACTTTCTTTGATGTATATTGAAATTTATTTATTAGTGCTCTAGCGTTGTTGTAGTTGTTCTTCATTTCTGCATACTCCATTTTTATTTTACATTTTTACATTTAGGAAATAAAAAGGTCGCAAAAACAAATATTTAATATTTAAAATATCTAAAAATTTAACTTTAACCTTCTAGAACCTTTTAATTTTTTACTTGCGCCAAATCATTTTGGCATGGTTGAAAAGAGCATAAAAAGTTCTATTGATCTGCATTTTTCGTTTTTGCATAGCTGAACTGTCGGTATTCTAGGTTTGTTCCCGGAAATGACGAATAACTTAAATCAAAAATGCATATTTTTATGAATTGTTTAGTATTTCCATTAAAACACCAAATATATTGCGAATTCGCATAGAATTAATATTACACATTTTACTTCAAATTGTATACTTTGCGTACTTTTTGTAGTACCATTCTACTACCGTTTTCGCAAACTGCGATCACATTCTTCCCCTTTCTCCTACTTCCAAATACGAATCTAGATATAGAAGTGTCAAATTTTAGCTGTCACAAATTACACAACCTTGTATTATGAATCATGGCCAGAATGTATAATGAATGGATGCTTTTAAAAAATTTTAATTCATGGAAAAAGTGTGTCAAATTTCTTCGAATTCACTGAATTTTCAAAATTTTCAAATTACTTCATTTTCAATTTTTACTTTTTTGTTGTATTTTCGAATTTGTACTATTTTACACAGTTGAATGTCACAGCAAGTTGAATATTTTCGCAGGTTTAGAAAATCACAAAAATTCCAAAATTTTGAATATTATGAAATTATTAAATTTCTTGAGATTTCTTATTCTTAGGATAATTTCCAAAATTTTAAAAACTATCGGAATCTGGGAGATTCTAGAAACTTTGGTAAAATGAGAATATTTTGAAACGTACAAAATTATTGAGATTTAAAAAATTTTAATATTCCAAAATTTTTAGAATTTTATTTATTCTGAAATCCATCCTAAAATGTAAAGATGGAAAACATCACAAATTGTCGAAAAATTCCTATGTTCATGGTACTTGTGTATAACACCTAGAAAATTCTTAGAATTCTAAAATATATTAACATTTTTGAAAAATTCCGAAAATTCTCCACTTTTCGGAACATTTATTTTGTGCTTTGTCTACTTCAGTACATACTATTTTAGTATGTTATTCACGATATATGTTGAAAAAAACATTTTTAACTAAACTAAGTACTTAAAAGTTATAATTTTTTTAAGTACTTAAAATCAATTAAAGTGAGACACAACTAAAGACCATATGAGAATTTCCACAGAATGGTCAACCAGGACAGAGAACTAAAATGAACAATCAATTGTATGGGAGCTATAAGTAATAGTGAACCGACTTTGACGGTTCCGACAAATAATTAATACATTTTAAAAATACAATCGATAGCTTGAAAACTGAGGGAATAAATTGCGTTCAAACAGACAGATATATGGACTTGGCTCGACAAACATTTATGAGGGTCTATATCTTCTTCGTATGGTACTTACCAGCATTAGAAAAAACTTATAATACCATTTCGTGTTCATGAAAGGCATAATTTTTAAGCAAAAAACAAAACCGACTTCAATTCTCATATAAAAATTTAAGTTTATCATTAATTTCTTCATGATCCAATGATCGGATTTAAACCAAATTAGTATGGGACCATCTGTGAGGTAACACCTTTCCTTAAAAAAATATATATATATATTTCGACGAATTGATAACCTTTCTCCTTTTTGTGCAGTCAGTTATAGACTAATAGAGATATTTCAATGCGCAATTAGTATAGTATAGCACTTTAATATAAAATTAATCGCTTTAGAATATTCTGTTCCATTTCGCAGTTTCTTGCTTTTTTTTAATTTGCAGTCAAAAGCGACTTCTATTATTATAAAATGAAAAATAACAAGTAAAAGCAGCGCTGTCTTCGGCTATGCCGAAGGCTTCCCACCTTTCATGAACATCTGAAAATTTTACTTTAACAGATTACTGCATTTAAATAAATTTATATATTCACAGCATACATAGACAGAGGAGATACATATATAAACAAGTAAGAAAGTCTAAGTTCGGGCGGAGCCGAACATTAAATACCCGGCGCAAGTATTAAATATATGTTTTCCACCTTTCCGAAAGCTGCCGCTACATGATAAGCGGGTGTATAAATATTAAGTAAACTAGCATCCTTAAATTTCGAAATATTGAAATTTCAAGCATTTCTGAAATTTACCGTTATATGAAAAGCGGCCGTAATTTTAGTCCGATTTCAATAATTTTCAACGGTTTGCTTTTATGTGGCAAGTACAATAATCATACCGAGTTTGGTACAAATTGCTAGAACTGTTACCGATATACATAAATGTGATCATAATTGGGCGGTGCCACGCCCATTTTCCAAAATATTATCATAAGCGTATTTCCTGATAAAGAATTGTTGCAACCGTCAATTTTGAATAAATTAGCTTTAATATTTACTGATTTATCGAGGATTTCGTATTTCTCGAAATTACCGTTATATGGGATGTGGGCGTGGTTATTGTCCGATTTTAAAAATTTTCGGCCATTTGGTATGCTGTACCAAGGTCAACAACTGTGCCAAGTTTGGAAGAAATTGGAACAGCGGTTTCCAAAATATACACATGTAACTATAAGTGGGCGTGGCTACGCCCATTTTTCAAAAATTTTTAATATTCTTATTTCTCGTCTAAAAGTTATTCTAAATGTCAGTTTTGAGTGAATTATCTTCAGTAGTTACTAAAATATCGCAGTTTTCGTATTTCTGAAAATTACCGTTATATGGGAGGTAGGCGTGGTTATTGTCCGATTTCGCCCATTTTCAATACCATCCGTCCCACGCCCAATAGAAGTGCATGTACGAAGTTTCGTTAAGATATCTCAATTTTTACTCGAGTTATCGTGTGCACAGACGGACGGACGGACGGACGGACGGACGGACGGACGGACGGACAGACAGTCACCGCTTAATCGATTTCTCTTTTCATTCTGATCATTTATGTATACATTTGTCTATATCTATCTCGATTCGTTTTGCCTGTTACAAACAACCGTTATGTGAACAAAGTTATAATACCCTTGTGCACAAGTGCGCTCGGGTATAAAAATTATATCTCAACAACCAGAGGTATGGAAGATATTCCTTATATAGCACCAATCTAAGTGATTTTCACTGCTGTGTGATCGGTATGTAAACCGGTAACATAATTTTATGGGTTTAGCTTTTTTTTTTTTCTGTTCGCAAAGCTCGAGGTCGGCTGTACTGATTTGTTTGAAATTTCGGTTATACATAGGTTCTGGATGGGCTTCTTATTGTCTTAGGCAAAGAAAAACGTTTAAATACTTCCTAAAAATGGAAGCAGCACTTTAAAAATCCTATAGAATCTAACATACATGCCCACATAACAGAGCTAAGAGCGCCCTCTGCTGTTAATTCGTACGGAATACATCGCAAAGCAAGGCTTATGTATACATAAACACATGTGCTAATGTTAACATTAATAGGTGCGTTCGTTTAAAATCTCCAGTAAAAACCAACCAACTGCCAAATTCCGGCGAAATGTCATCTGTGCTCTCACAAGAGAGAAATATCCAAAATAGTACGCGAACAGAAAATTTGCAGAAACTTGCAAGTTAGACGAACAGCTGATTGAAATTTTGTTTACATTCAAAACATTCAAAAGTGTAAAATTTAAAACATAAGGAAAGTGCTCACAAAGTGTTATTGACTAAACGAATAGCCCCCAGCAAAAGATGGCAAGTAATAAAAAGTTGGAACTACACTGCTCTCCTGGTACATTCCGTAGAGTTGAAAGTGGTAAGTACTTCTGAAAATTAAGTGTTTCAATTTCGTGATGATGTCCACCCCAAAATCGTTGTATAAATAACTAAACATTTTCCATTAAATTTATAGCTCCAGACTACCGCGTACAAATAGCTTCTCAGCATGCAGGCGATGAAGCCTATGAAGAAATTTTTTTCACGCAGGGAGTTGCTAGCATGGCATCTGCTGCATTCGATGAATCGCCAATAGTACCGAACGAAGAGGATATGGTCTTTGTTCCCATTCAAAATTCCGGTGGAAGCAGTCAAGAAAAGAAATTTTCATGGCTCGATGCCCCTACGAAACTTTTGCTTGCGCTGGTGAAGGAGTTGCGACCTAAGGTTGGGAAGAGTGCTAACCTAAGAAATTAAAAACAAATGTGGAACACCATCAGCAACGAGCTCTGCGCTAAAGGGCATTTTTATAATGCTGCGCAGGTGGAGGGGAAGTTTTTCACTCTGGAGCGCCGCTACAAAAATGTTCAGCTCAACAGCTCCCAAACAGGCAGAGGAAGACAAACTTGTCCTTATCAAGCGTAAGCTTTGAGACTTATAAACAATTTTAATTTCATTAATTATTATCAATTGTTTTCATTTCCAATTATAGTGAACTGGATGAAATTTTTAAAGAAAGAGCATCAGTACATCCGGAATGCGTTATCGATAATGAGGTTGAGGTGTCGGCTGAAGCGGATGAAGTTTCTGAGGCCTCGCCAGCCTCTCCAGGTATTAACGTATAGAAGCTTGTACTAGTTTATTCATATGTTACTAAAACGAGTATTTTTTGTGCTTAAATCAATTTTAGACGTGGCACCTTCTATCTCGAGAAAAAGAAAGTCAGCAATGGAGTTGTTTATGGAGAAGACGGAGCTTCGCGAGGCTAAACGGGAAAAAATTGACGAAAAGCTCCAAAAATTGCTGGAGGAGAATATAAGACTTAAAGAGGAAAGCATGAGGAGAAGGGAAGCTCGTGCTGAAAGAAGGGAGCAGCTACAGACTGAAAAAAATTATATTTTAAAATCTTTAGTAGATCGTTTAAAAAAATGAATATACTTATATCCATTGTAACAACTAATAGGGACGCGACATTTTAACAGGCTTTGGCTACCTTCCTTTTTTTTATTTAATATTTATTAGTTTTTACAAAAGTATGTCTTCTTATCTAACAAAAACCATGTAATTCCAAATTTCAAAGCTTGTAAAAAAATTGGGAAATTCAGCAAAGTTTCACCAACATTTCAAACTTTTTGATCAGCAGGATTTTTCAGCAACCTCTCACTTGCACTTTATTATACTAAAATTTAGTGAGCTATAAAACTGCATACCAAACTTTTCCTAAAAAATCTGATAAAAAATGTTGAAGAAACTTTGCTGAAGTTTTTTAAATCCTTTGAAATTTGGACGTACATGGTTTCGGTTGTGTTTCGCCACACTATTAGTTTTTCCCCACTGCATTTTCAAAATTGTTACTAAAAATGTGATCAGAAAGTTGGAAACTTGTATGCAAATTTATTGAATTTTCCTGAGTTTTGTACAAAGTGTAGAAAGTATATTTTTATGTTTTTTGTCGTAGTATAAACTATGTTTTCATAAACTCAATACATTACATGCTATTTGGAATAAGTCTTTTAAAACATAAGGAATTTTAATATATTTATGTATTTTCTAAAAAAGATTTGTGTAATGAAATAGTACAAAGATAATAGAGTAAAAACCAGAATAAAAATATATGGTAAATATATGGTTTTATTTTTTTTTGTGAAAATCTTCGAAAAAATAAAAACTTAATATTTCAGAAAATTTTGAAATGATTTTTAAAAGATTGGTATCGTACATAAAAGTTTGAGAAAAAATACTAAAAAGGAAAAAATGCCTTTTTTTATAAAAAAAAAATTACAAAAAAATCACTAATTAGTAATATAATTGAATACCGTATTTAAATAAAACAAATAATTAATATTGTTTTATGCGTTAATTCGTTCTTGTTCACCCACAGCCCTGTTAAAAATAAAGCAAACGTATATGTAACAGAAGTCTAAGGCATATAAAATAATAAAAACACCATGGTTTTTGATTTTTTACATAACAAGCTAAATATAAAAATTAAAGGCAATTCTCTGTTTTATTTCAATAAAGTATTCAATTGTATTACTAATTAGTAATTTTTTAAGTGTTTTTTCTCAAATTTTTATATACGAAGTATACAAATATGCATATTAGAAGAAAGGGGGTTTAATCGCCTTTACAACGATACCAATTTTTTTAAAATCGGGTAGTAATTTTTTTGTTTAAAATATTTTTTTTATAAAAAGGTATTTTTTCTTTTAAATGTGTTTTTTCTTAAATTTTTATATACGAAGTACACACGTATGCATATCAGAAGAAAGAAAAGGGGGTTTAATCACCTTTAAAACGATACCAATTTTTTTAAAATCAGTTAAAAATTGTTTAAAATATAAGGAATTTAATTTTTCGAAGACCTCAACTTTGACCCCTTGTATATGTTAAACATGTTGTATGTATATGTTAAACATTTTGATTTCGGCGGAGCTGTATATCGCGACAAATCGGATCTCTCACAGAGTTTCCCCTTGCAACTTCGCCATGCACGGCGATTTCCTCATTGAGCTCCTTAGTTGCCTCTGCCGTAAATTCTAAATCTCCCTCGTCGGCAATGTTATGTAAAACACAGCAATCCCTTACAAAATGGCAGAGCTTTTTCATGCCTCGTAGCTTACAGTGATATAACTGCCTGAAACGTTGTTTTAGGATTCCGAAGCTATGTTCTATAGCTATGCGTCCGGAACTTAATTTAATATTAAACAATTTATTAGCGTTTGTCAAATGGCCATTATCTTTGTAAGGCGTGATTAAGTTTTTGTTGCAGGGATATGCGGAATCACCTAACAGGTAATAATCTGAAACATATCAAATGCTGGGTTATGTGATGGTATAGATTTCAAGGGTTGTTACCTTTACAATAAGAGGACAATTTGTTGTAAAGCGTTGAGTTCTTAAATACCCAACTATCGTGGCAAGAACCTGGATAGCCAACGAAAATGTTCAGAAATTTCTTATTTTCGTTGCAAACAGCTTGCAGATATACTGATGTTATTCCTTTGCGGTCAATATAATCGTCCTTTCCTTTACTTGGCGGGTCTATCCTTATGTGCATACCATCAATGCAACCTAAATAGTTAAATTAATATAATTTATATACAAGTTCATTGACAATTGAATATTTCACCTATTGCCTTGGAAAATAAACATTTCCTATCAAAGAATCTACTCGATTCCTCTATCTGCTCTTGGGTTGCCCATACAATAAATTGTGGACTTAGGGAGCTTAAGAACATCGTTACTCTATTAATTGCAACACAAATCGTTGAAAGAGAAAGATTGAAGCGGTCGGCTAAATCTCGGTAACAACATCCAGCGTGACCAGCAAAGCACAAAAATAACAATAAATGTGTCTTTTACGAGAGTCTTTTGTCACCCCGCAGGTTGCAATAAAAATCCGATCGCTTAGGTTCTCAAAAAGACTGTTGGAAATTCGGAAATGCATCCTAAATTCTCTTTTAGTGTAAGTTGGCACTGTTTGCTCAATATAATTATTAACGCAGTTACGAGGCTGCCTTTCACCGAACAGCAGCAATATATTTGAGTACAAATCGTACTTTGTTGATAACTTTTGCATTATGGCTAACTCCTCTTCGTTCTCACTTTCACTGTCACTTTCTGATGAAGACGATTCCATTGCAATCATAAGCGCAGTAACTATTTGTTTTCTTTCCATTACTTTTTTTTATCCATATTCTCGGCTTTTGTAAAAAAATAAGGCAAGTTTTTAAGACCAAAAGAAAAATATTTATAAAAATACCTTCGAAGTTTCCAATGTCCTGATTTATTGACATGGAGGCATTATCCTGCTCTGCGGTACTTCCTGGCGTAGTTGAAAGTTTATCTTCATTCGTTTCACGAATACATATCCTTTTGTTGGGGACCTGGTAAAAAAGATTACTTATTATACGTACATATGCACATGCATATAAACTTAACAAAAACTAGATCTACTTGCTTCTTCCATATTGTAATATTTGCTCATATTTGTTTTCTAAAATGCTAAAATTCAATTTTGTGATTTGCGTAAATTCCTACCAGCTGTTTTTGATCAGCTGTTTCCCTGTTGGCAAAAATTTTTCCAACAGAAACTAACAGCTTCCCCTCAAAATGAAATGTCACTTTGCTCTCTCAATTTCCCCTACTTTGCAAGTTTTTTGCGTACGCGAACGCAAAAACCTGTAAGTTTTGGTTAAACTTGAACAATTAACAGCTACGCGAACGTACCTAATGTTGATTCTTATTTAAAAAAAAAACAAATATGTATGTACAGTTCATGGATAAATAATAGGTTTCTATAGTAACCAATAGTCAGTACTAATTTGTACTGGAACCTGCAAATTTTTACTTGAAAAGCGTATGATAACCCAACAAATTTGCAAGAGAGCACAGAATCGAGAGCGAACAACACGGGAGAGCTGCAAATTCTTGCTAGTGAAATTTATACTAGCAGAAATTAGCTAGCACAAGAAGAAGAAGAATAAGTGTCAAAAGCCGCCGTTTGTTGAATTGGTTTAGCACAAACAAAAGTGAAATGAGTGGAAATCAAAATATTAATGATGTACTGGACTTTGTAAGTGCGTGTGTGTAAAGCAAAGTGTTTAAAAATGATTTATAAATCGTAAAATGTTTACAGCAGAATGTCAAAACAATGCAACTGCTGTTCACTTGCAAGTTTTTGCTAGTTTTGTGTTAATTAACCAGTGTTGCCAACTTTTCAGTTTCAAAAAGCTCCAAATCTTGGAAAAAGGAGCGTTTTGCCGCACTAAAAGCACTAAATTTTTTTTTATCAAAGGATACTCTTTTTCATAACAGTTTATGGTAAACAAAAGTAAAAAAATAAACAATATTTACATGTATAAATAAATACACATTCATGCTTGCGAAGTAATACCGAAGTACTGCACATTAAAGCCGTACCGGAGAAGGAACAATCGAATCGCAAAAAACGAAATTGAGTTTTAAAGGGGAAGAGTAATACTTAATGATACCCTAAGTAGAAATGTGCGAAAAAATTTGTTGTTTTATAATATAACCTCAAATATTGCGAAAAACCGTGTTTTTACACTTAGAGGCTAGGATATCTCAAAATTCTGACTTGGTATAGAAATTCTGCAGCTAGATTTGTATTCAGCACCGAAGAATCTACAGAAACCGATGCACTCAGGTGGCAAAAAAAGTTAAAATTTTTCGAACTGTGTAATCAATCAATAATCAAGAAAATAAAAAAAATAAATACTTAACTTATTGCGTGCTAGCATTTTCAACGCGAATACAATTTAACAAGAACGCAAGAACGTGGGTTTGCAACTTCATCTTTTTAACAATCATGGTTTGCATTTTAGTGCATTTAAATTTGTAGATTCTTGTAAATTCAGAAATTTTAGTTCAGAAAAAAGCACTAAAAAGGGCACTAGGCACTAAACCATTTTTTTGGCGTTTTACTTTTAAAAAGCACTAAATCTAGTGCTTAAAGCACTAAGTTGGCAACTATGTCATCAAGGTCGGTGTTATGCAGAAATTTTGTTTGGCAAACTGCGTGCAATTGTTGTTGCAGCAAATTCGGAGAGAGCGAGTTTGGCGACTCTCACAGAAAACTAATTTTGTTTGGTCAAACTGCAGCAAATTCGGTGTTGTCATATACAAAAATTTTAAATTTTGCGCGTTATGTACATCTGAAATTCTCATTTCGTGTTGGTAATAGCCATGAAAACCATAATGAACGTGCAACCCTGTGCCAAACTCGACATAACCACCTCCGAGCAAACTAAGCAGCCGCCATTTAATTTGGCAAACAAAAGTTTGTCTGCATAACACCGACCTAACTTTTTCTGCTAGTTTTCTCTTCTTCTCAATTTTACGCTCTATTTTGCTTTTACGCTCTCGCTGCAATGTTTTACTAGAGAAGTTACTATACAAACCTATGGTCAGGGTTCGGATTTGCCTCATTTTAGCCCCTCGCTCGCTCCTTAGTTTGCACTGAGCTAGCGCAACACACGAGCAACACGCGAGGCTGTTTGCAAATGAGCACTCGTTAAGTACGAGCGCACGCGCTGAGCAGCCAGCGAGCGAGTAAGCAATCGAGGGCAGCGCAAGAGTAGAGCAGCAGGCAAACGAGGGCCTCATTAGCTCTGCCCTCGCGAGGGCGTCGTTGCGAGCGAGGCACTCATTTGCAGCAGCAGACGAGCGAGGCAAATGAGGCAAGCAGATTAGACAGGCAAACGCGTTGTTTGGTCGGCAAAAATGTATGGGATAAAAATTGCAGCAACTAAGAATTTCGAGTAAAGGATTGTATGCACGCATGCAGATATGTATATACATACATATGTATATACACATATGTTTGTATATATTCTCATGCACAGAAGAATAGATTCGTGCTATTTGGACCAGTTTTATCTACTAGGTAGGCACATATGTGCATACATATCTATGTAGATATAATGTTTTTAATGTTCAATAATTTCTAATTTAGGTCTCTTTTTATGCAGTTCTTTTTTATGCGGATTTGAATTTATGCGGTTTTTCAAACACTTTTCGCTCTAGCGATTTTGCTTTTTTGAGAGCTTTTATTACTTTTTTTCAATATGCAAGGGGCAATTCTTCTGATAAATAATTTGTTGTTGTATTCTTACATACAAGTAATTACTAAGTAATTTGAATAAGTAACTATGTTACATATGTATAAATGAGAACATAATATTTATAAAAATCATTATTTTGTCTTTCATTTCATAAATGAGTAGGACATCAGCATTTTCAAATGAATATTCTTGGTTTAGCCCCATACATATATATGTATGTAGGATAATACAAACTACTATTTGATAGAACTTTCGCGTTGACTTTGTAGTTGGCGTTGGTTTGACAGAACGCACGTTAAAAGTATGCGTTCTACAATGAAGCTTGGCAGAGACTACATTGGCCACTAAATTAACATATTAACGAGAAATAAATTAATATTTCATATCAATAATAGCATGAAAAATATATTTCTTGCCTTCATTTGATTAAAAGGAAAAAACATTTCATTTAATTTTATTTATTTGCAACAGCTGGCGACCGACGCAGCGATCTTTCTGCTTTGTGTTGGCCTTAGCGTTGCCAAATTTTGGATATGTGGACGGCTGCTTTGAAATTCGACGCCAACGCAACGCCAAAGTTGTATGCGAACCGGTCTCTATTCTTTGTTTACGCAAATTTTCCCATGTCTCCATATCCATATATACATGCATACATATGTACACATGTCCTTGAACAACAGGCCACAAATAAATTTTTTCACCAAGGACTATATGTCATTCAGGTATACAGCATAACTGCTACAAGTAGAAAACTGATTTTGGGGGTGTTAGCAAGTGCTTACTTGTTTTTTGT
The DNA here is from genome assembly GCF_013731165.1 of Rhagoletis pomonella. Taxonomy (NCBI): domain Eukaryota; kingdom Metazoa; phylum Arthropoda; class Insecta; order Diptera; family Tephritidae; genus Rhagoletis; species Rhagoletis pomonella. The sequence continues at coordinate 59,869,845 of NW_023458557.1, forward strand.
TTCTGCGGCACAAACGATTATAATATCTTCGTTACTTACTTTTCTCTGTAAAGACAAAACACATGCATATGTACATACATATATAAATGCATATATACATAAATACGTGCATACAAACATATATAAATATGCATGTTATGTGTGTACACATGTATGAATATAACTCTAAAAAATAATTCATTCCATAATCTATGCTTATGTATGTAATCAATTTTATTTGTTGTTTTAAATGCTGCCCTAATATAATACTTCACATATATATATGCATATGTACATACAATTATTAACATACTTTCGTACATAATCTATTGACATACATTCCCACATTTTTATGCACAAAAATGCATGTGTTGTATAGTACACTCGGAGCGCTCGCTCGTCGCTCACTCGTCTTTCCTAGCAGAGTGAGTATGCAGACAGCTACTCGCCTCGCACTGCGAGCGAGGCAACACCCAACAGCCTCGCTCATTTAATAGGAGCGCGAGCAAACAAGCAGCGCTCGCTCGTTTGGCGAGCGAGCCAAACTTCTCGTGCCTCGCCTCATTGCTGCTACGAGTACGAGCTGCGAGCGCCTCGTTGTCTGCGAGGCATTGAGTAGGAGTTTGCTCACTCGCTCGCTCGAACTCCGAGTTTTTGCCCACCCTGCCTATGGTAGGTAGGCCGTTATGTATGTAGAGTCGTTTATGTTGCCATTGCTGTTAGCACTTACATTTGTTTATGCATATTTATGTACATACATATGTATGTATAAAATTACGCATAAAAACCCTGCTGCTATGTGTTTTTTTAAGCAGCAACTCTTATCCATCTGTGATATATGTAGATTCTATGTATACCGCATATGCTTGCAGAAAAATTGGAGCTATTGAAAAAGAGGGCATGGTACCTCCTATACAACCCGAATATTTCATGCTGCATATTTCTGGAAGCGTTCATGGAAAAATTTTTGAATTTAGTATAAAAATGTATGAAAAAAATCACATACTCATGGAGAAAAATTGGAGTTATTGGAAAAGGGGCGCGGCACTTATATTCAACCGAGTTGTTCGTACTGTATATCTCTGGAAATGTTTATGGCACAGTACGGGAATTTGGTATGGAGGTACTATGTATATGAAATCAATCGCATACTCTTGAGAAAAATTGGAGCTATTGTACAACACGTCCTCCCATACAATACGAATTTTCATACTGCCTATCTCTGGAAGTGTTCATGGTACAGCACTGGAGCTGGGTATGGAGATGCATATATGAATTCAATCGCATATTCATGAATAAAAATTTGGACTATTTGAAAGGGGGCGTGGCACCTCCCATATAAACCGAATTTTTCATAATAAGTATCTCTGGAAGTGTTTATGGTAGAGTACTGGAACTTTTTACCGGCGTGGCAACTCCCATACAAGTCGAATTTTTCTTATTGCATATCCCTAGAATTGTTCTTGGTAGAGTACTGGAACATGGTGTGGAGATATATGAAATTAATCGCATAGTCATGGAGAAAATATGAAGCTATTGGAAAAGGGGGCGTGGCATCTACCATACAAGCTGGATTTCATACTGCATATCTCTGGAAGTGTTAATGGTACAGTACTGGAACTTCGTATGGAGGTATATGAAATCAATCCCATACTCATGGAGAAAAATGGGCTCTTTGAAAAGTACAAACGTACTGACTTTTACTTATCTTTGAATATGAATGTGTATATAATTCTTTTGAAGGCATGTTTGTGAGTGAAATCCTAAATGGCGGTGGATTTGAGTTATTACTAAAAATCTTTTTCCTGATCCGATTCGGCGAATATTCAAAACATGTATTGGAAACGGTAAAGGCGGCCCAATTACAAAAAAGAGCAAAAAATCGACAAGTAAGAAAAGGTGCCGTGAATGTCAGACTAAATCGACCTATTGAACCATTGTGTTACGATTGGCCCAATGGATGTGATTTGCCAACATTATTATGAGTTAAAGCTTCATTCGGAAACACTAGGGTTGTGTTGTGCAGTGATAAATCTCAAATCACCACCTCTGGAAATACCTTTAAAGCCAGTTTTATGAAAGCAATTTAATAAAAATTTATTTCTTTACTTGACTTTAATATGGAACCTGATTGAAAAAAATAATTTTTCACTTAAATTGTTTTCATGAAACTATAGAAGCTATAGCTTTTAAGGTATTTCATCTGAAATAAGTCTGTGTATGTACTAGGGATGCCAAAATATCATCAAAATTGGGATCCCGGGATTCAAATTGAGTAATAAATTTTATGAATATGAGTAAAAATTCAATATCTGAAAGCATTTAAACATACCATGAAATAAAACTATTTAATATTTACGATAAACTGATTGTAAAACTCATATATCGCTAGCTTAGAGTGAAAAGTTGCTAACTTCACTTTTAATGAAAAATCATATTTTGATATAGGATACATTGAGTCATAACTTTTATATGAGAAAAATTCAGTATCTGAAAGCATTTAAACATACCGTGAAATAAAACTATTTTAAATTTACGATAAACTGATTGTAAAACTCACATATTTATTAAATCAGACCAAAAGTACTACATTTTTTAAACTGTATTTAAAAAACCATGTGATTGAGGAACGTATACATCCCAAATAACAATATAAATACCAGGTACTTTTGAAAGTAATGATTAATAAAAAACATATATATATAAAATGGCGAATTTTTTGCCATCTTTTCGCAATTAACTCGAAATTTTGAGGGTGAACAAATCAAACGGACCCCAGTTTCGATTCACCGGGTCGAAATATATGTCGGTAGGTGAGTCTGGTTAGAAGCATACACCCCTTTTTTGTGCCGGTGTTGTTATTATTGCACTTAAAATGTTTTCATAAGAGCAGCAAAGCATTCAAAGCGGAGTCTTCTAAGCTTGACCTGCAGTTTTTGCATACAAAACCTACTAATGAAAAACATATTTCGGCATCAATACTTTTAGGCTGAACTGCTAAAAGGTAGACATAATCCATTTGAAGATAATGACCCTGACAAAATATTTGAACTTCTTTTACCAGCACGTTTCTCCTTTTTCGATTTGAGGAAGTTTTGAGTAGATTGATCTAAAAAATTATCTAACTTTTCCTTAACCCTTAGCCACCTAACGCCGGTCACAGTGACTCTACCGTTTTTTATTTTTTAAGTATTCCCGTTATTATGCAAGCTGCGCAGTTGTCCGCCTATGTACTTTTTCTTTTCTCTCGTCAGTTCGTTTTGTGCAATCAGGCAGTCAACACGTGTACCAATTCAAAAACTATTTACTATTACAAAACTTACTATTTACAAAAATTATTTACAAAAGCTATTTTAATTGCGATTTAATCGCGCCAAAAACAACTTATTATTGAAGTCCATGTTTTTAAGTTATAAAAAAAAGAAAAAAATTTTAAGTTCGAATATTTTTTCCTAATTAGATCTCATTTTATAAAAGTATCTACGTTTTCTTACAAAATTCGTATAACAATGAATAAAAAATGTTATTGAAGTATGAAACTTCTTTTAAGTTAATTTTTTGTTAATATTAATTAAATAAAAGGTACAAAAGAGTTATGTGCGGTTTTTGCGTGTTTTATTATTATATTTATACTTTAAACACTAAAATTAAGTAAGGGGTTACCTTGACCGACGTTAGGTGGTAGAGTGTCTAAAAAAGACGTTAGGTGGCTAGGGGTTAAAACTCTCTGTTTCGTTTACATTAGCGACGGTATGAGTAAATTCATTGAAATCTTCTTCAAAAAAGGCTCAGACTGCAATTTAAAAGTACAGTTTCAAGCTTTTTGTTAATTGCAGTCACAAAAAGTTGCGGTTTTTCCGCCGGGATTACAAAATTTATTATATTTTAAGACGTCCACCAAAATATTTCGGAAAAATGTTAAGATTTAAGCGAGTTGGACCGATTTGAAAATACATCCAAAATGGAGTTTTTTATGAATAAATTTAGTTTCTTAAAGAACTTTTTGAAAAAAGTCACCTCAGGTGACAAAAAAGATTAGGCTTAAAAAATCTGCATAAAAATATTTAAAAATCTTTTCAACGGAATCGTAATAATGAGATTTTTGATGCTGTTTTTTTTTTAATTTTTTTCAAAGATTGATTTACGAAAAAATTAAATAACTGGGCCAAAACTATTCTCATTTAGACTTATGGGATCTCGGTAGAAAGGTATTTTCCCACTATTTTTATTTATGTGCAAAAAAAAGTCATTCGTGTCCCAATTTTTTTCAAATACCAACACATCTTAACTCAACTTTGAATGATGTTTGTTCATCCTACCTTTATCTTTCATCCTTTGAATGAGCTTATTAGTAAAGAAATAAAAAGGGTGAGAAAATACCTTTCCAGTGATATCTCACAAGTCTAAATCGGAAGAGCTTAGGCACGGTGTCCTTGAACCAGATTCAACTGAATCGGTCTGGAACGATAAAATTTCGGATTAGACTATTTTTGGGGGGTGTTCCCGAGTTAGAATACGTGAAGTTTAAAATCGTAGCAAGTGCCGTTTTTAAAAACGGTAACCTTTTCGATTTTCAGGTAGGTTTTCGATAAGGTTCTAGATGAATGATTATTTATATTTACATATATACAAGTCGATTGTATACATATTTATACATATATGAGCAGGCTCGAATATAGGGCGGAAGTGTTTCCCCACGGGGCCAGATTTTTCCTTAAATTTAGTTGAAAGATAAAAATTATAAAATTTTGTTAAGTAGATAAATTTGATTATTTGATATTCACATAGCTTTTATAATATCCAATAAATGCGAACGCGCATGTCTAGATACGCATTCAAGTGTGGTAAGGTCATTTCCGTGCTAGTCAAAATAACTGCCAATCTGGCCTAATCAGAAAAGATAGAAAGGTTCCAAGTCAACTCGTGTTGTCTAAATATTGTGATCGCAATGATTTTCCCATGGTTCATGAAACTTTTTGAGCTCGAAATTGTAGAGCGACCTTCAAAGAGATCCGAGGTTATTTACAGCAGGGGAAAATCAGAAATCAATAGAAGACGAGCTTCTTGCATACAGCCCATCTGAGCTTAAAGGAACGCATTCGACTAAAACAATAAAAGCTATTTTACGCATTCCCTTGATCTGTACGAACAGTAAGCAAAACAAATTCTCCCTTTAGACGAAATTTTTCTACAACAAAAAAGAAATTATCGAAAATACTTGGTATTTTTCAAAAGCACTGAATAAGTATGTAGTGATAACGTTGGAAATTCGTTAAAATATTAAAAAAAGTGTTAGGGTTAGAGGGGGGCCGGCCCATATTTAATACCGGCCCTGGGCGATAACACAAGTTCATGTTATTAAATAAAAAAACTAACTAATAAAAGAAAATCTAGAGAGTAATAATTCTTTATAGTGAATTTTTTTGAAACCAGATAAAAGTTGGCCGTTATAAGTGGACCAAAATTTGGCTATTGTAGTAGACGACTACAAAATTCCCCACAGGGTATATGTACATGTATATATGTACATATCGAGCCCTGGCCGCCAAAATAACCTAAGCGACATTTTTTTTTCAAAATTTTCGTTTTGATGCGAAAATGCATCTATGTAGAAGCTCTAGGAATATTTCTGCATCAAAAAGAAAATTTTGAAAGAAATGTCGCTTACGTTATTTCGGCGGTTAGGGCTCGATGTGTATGTCGTCTATTTAGTATACAGCTGCGAGAATGCATTTGCTTTTGCGGTCGTTCTCTTTACTCTCAAAACATGTACAAGGTTTGCAAACGATATCAGCAAGAGAATGCGAATGAGCGGGAGTATAATATTTGGCGAATGGAATGCTCATTACCAGAGATGGGCACTACCACAAACAAGCGTGAGCTAAAAGTGAGAATGTATTAGTGTGTCTGATTCATTTTGCATGGTCGCGTTCTCATCGTTACGCTCTCGTTTCTACACGTATACGCGATACTTACGCTCTTTTAGCACCTGCTAAGTCTCTGCCCATGCCTGCTCATTACCATTGGTGTAACGGAGTATCTCTTATTTTCTTTCCTATGCTCTCTGTTTCGCATTTTTACCTTCAAATAAACGAGTATTTGAGAGTATTACATGTCCAGCATAGCCTTTTTTTTGCTGAAGTGCTGTTAATCAAGCGCAATAGCGGCATCGTGCTGTAGGTCTTTTGTGGGTAATAAATATTAAACTAATAATAAATAATAAAGAAATTTTTGACATTATGGCAAATATAAATGAGGTAAGTTTTTATTAATGTATATACGTATTTACAAGTTTCATTTTATTTTAAATATCTGTACTTAAATATACTTAACAGTCAACTGATGGAGGCTCTTTTGTTAATTACAATGCCATGGTTTCATGGTTTCACGGTTTTCAGCTTTTAACAACATTTTTTAGAATTTTTTTGAGTATGCAGTTTTGTAGTTCTCTCAATTTCAGAATAACAAAGCAGAAATTTTAAGTGGCAATGAGCTACCGTTGATGTTTGAGAATTTTTTTACTGACGCTCTTCGGCATTTTTTCCCATACAAAAAAACTACCAGGCACTCGTTATATGGAGAAAATGAGCAACATCATAGCCATTTAAAACTTGCACTTTATTGTACTGAAATTAAGTGAACTACAAAACTGCATACTCAAAATTCTAAAAAATTTAGTTTAAAAGCTGAAAATTTTGGTGAAAATTTGTCTAATTTTCCAAAATTTTGGAAAAACTTTGAAACACTACTTTATATGCTTTTTGATGCAGAATTAACTATTTTTTTATTAAAAATTAACGAAAAAATTTATTATGCAAAACATTGGAAACATTAACAAAAAAAAAACACTGTACGGAAACATATTCTGATGGGTGTATGTATGTTTTAAGTGATCCAAATGAATTCCATGTTAAGTTTTAGTTTAAATAAATATTTTGTTTTCATTTTGTCTTAATTTAAGATATATGCACATATGTTTGTATGTATGTGCATAGGTTATGTCTATTTGACATAATTTTAAAATAAAGACCATTTACTATTATTAAATTTTCAAATTTTAATGTGGACTAAATTCACTTCAACAGTCTAGTATCAGCGTCATACAAATATATATATATGTATATTTAATTGTACATACGAGTATATTAAGGCTCTGTTATGCATACTTGGCAGTGCATGCAATGCTATACCATTTTTATGTAGAAATCAAAAACGAACAGACTTCTGTTTATGTAATGCAGTGCGTTGGGTAACCGCTTACACGCGAAGCTCATTTAACAGATTGCTTTTGTGACAACTCTCAAGCAATGCCAAGTATGCATAACAGAGCCTTTAGAGTATTCTCAAATACTCTACCTTCCGTTGCAAATGTTGAGAATATGAATATTCTATTAAGAGAGAATATTCACTCCACTCCATTCTATTACTCTTCGATAACATTCTAATTCATGTTCGCTAACATAGAATGAAAGAGAGCGGCTATTCTAACATCAAGAGAATGTTTTGAAGCTGCAAACAAATGCATTCCTGCAGCAGTTTACTATTTAGTAGACTCCACTGCAGTATAAAACTTTTGGTACAAAGCTCAAAAATTTCATGAACCATGGGAAAATCATTGCGAACACTACATTTAGACAACACGTGTTGACTGCGGAACCTTTCTATTGTTTCTCATTAGGCCATATTGGTGGTTATTTTGACTAGCACGGAAATGTCCTTACCACACTTGAATGTGTATCTAGACATGCGCGTTCTCATTTATTGGATATTATAAAAGCTATGTGAATATCAAGTAATCAAATTTATCTATTTAACAAAATTTTATAATTTTTATCTTTCAACTAAATTTAAGGAAAAACCTGACCCCGTGGGGAAACACCTAAGCTCTATATTCGAGCCTGCTCATATATGTATAAATATGTATACAATCGACTTGTATATATGTAAATATATATAATAATTCATCTAGAACCTTATCGAAAACCTACCTGAAAATCGAAAAGGTTACCGTTTTTAAAAACGGCACTTGCTACGATTTTAAACTTCACTTATTCTAACTCAGGAACACCCCCCAAAAATAGTCGAATCGGAAATTCCATCGTTCCAGACCGAGTCAGTTGAATCTGGTTCAAGGACACCGTGTAGGTTCAGTTATTCAAGTTTTTCTTATACCAATCCTTAAAAAAAACTTAAAAAACAGCATAAAGAATCGCATTATTACGATTCCGTTCAAAATTTTTTTTTTTTATTTTTATTTTTTATAATATTTTTATGTAAACTTTTTAAGCTTAAATCGTTTTGTCATTTGAGGGATTTTTTCAAAACACATCTTGCAGAAACTATTTTTATTCATAAAAAACTCCATTTTTGAAGGTATTTTCAAATCGGTCCAGCTCGCTTAAATCTTTTATATTTTTTCGAAATATTTTGGTGGACATCTTAAAATATAATAGATTTTATAATTCCATTGGAAAAACAGTACCATTTTTTTATATAGGATTTCTATTGAACAATGATACGCACCCATTTTGAAATTGCCACCAACTATGAGATAAAGTTTCTAGGGCAGATTCACTATAGATCCGGATCATTGTTGTCGCCAGGGAACTTCTTCATGAACATAAAACTGTTAGGTTATTTAAGGCGGCAAACGACCACCAAACCATAATCTTAGCCGATGAATGTGCCAATGGAAATCGTAAACGTGGACTGTTGGAGAAAATGTTGGACCAAAATGTTTAAACTAAAAATCGAATTTTGGGCGGGACGAAGTTCGCCGGGTAAACTTTCTGTTGATAATGAGTGAAAAAA
>NW_023458557.1:59878644-59883592 GCF_013731165.1 Rhagoletis pomonella
TGCAAAATTTCATGTTCCTAGCTGCATAAATGGAGTAGTTATAACGAAAAATCTCATATCTGAACAATTTCTTGTATGGGGGCTATAAATTTATAGTGGTCCGATTTTTCCGGTTCCGACAAATGACTAATACATTATAAAGATACAAACTCCTACCAAATTTCATCCGGGTATCTCGAAAACTGCGAGACTAGATCAGGCGCGGACCCAGCAGCAATTCTTGCGGGGGGGGGGGGGGGGGGGGAAATTTTTCACCATATATCGTGTATATAAATAATATGTATAATTTCCCCAATTTCCCTTACCTAGGTCCGCCAACGGACTAGATTGCATACAAACAGACGGACGGACATGGCTAAATCGACTCAGCTCGACGTTCTGATCATTTAAGTATACATTTTAATGGGTATATCTCTCCTTATTCTGGTACTTACAAACATCGGACCAAAGTTATAATACCATTTCATGCTCATTAAATGTATAAAAAGAAACGATGGAACACGTGAATATATTTTCAGTTTTATGAAAAAAATATTCAAAATTTAACAAGGAAAACATTAAAAACAAGTAATTTTTAGCAAGAAAAATATGATTTTAATTCTCATATAAAAAAATATATATATATATCTCATGATCCACTGATCGGATCTTAACCAGATTAGTATGGGACCACCTCTAAGAAACTACCTTTTCGATGCAAAAAGAGGTATCTAAATCGGTTGACGTGGTCCAAACTTATGCTGAAACATACATAAAAAAAATATATTCCGACGAACTGATAACCTCCTCCTTTTTTGGAAGTCGGTTAAAAACAAGTAAGAAAGTCAAATTTCGGGCGGAGCCGAACATTGAATACCCTGCGCAAGTATTAAATATATGTTTTCCACCTTTCCGAAAACTACCGCTACATGGTAAGCCGGGGTGGTTTCACCCCTGTTTTAAACATCTTCGATGGAACGTTCAGTTAGACATAATGAGATAAACTTATATGTATAGTCATATGTGGGCGATATCACGCCTATTTTCCAAAATCCAAAACAATGTTATTTTCTTGTTGTTTTGCTCTGTAAATTCTTCGTCGCTGAGCAGATGGCCTTTCCTAATAAGACTGGCAGCGCTGTTTATTTTTTGTTTCCATGGGTGATTGGAATGAAAATTTATCAATCTCCCCGATGCAATGGATTTTGCATACCAGTTCATCGGAATTCGGTTTCCCTTTTTATGCACTTCTACTTCTAGGAAGGCAATTTTCTTGTTTTTTTCCTTTTCGACTGTAAATTGTATTTTTGTATGTTGTGCATTTAATATTTTTAGTATGTCTTCCGCGTTTATCGTTTAAATACAACAGACTCCCTGAAGATCACACGAGAGTGTCGAAACGCGTAGGAGGGACAAGGGAAAAATATAAGCATTTCGCCTTTTACTCCATCGGCCGAAGCAGCTCCAACCCAGCAAACAAAATTCATAGGAATTTGGCCCATACAAAGATAACAAATAAGTTAAAGTTTAATGGCCTTATTCATACAACATAAAGTAGGCTTAAAGAGCTTAAATAAAATTACACTTTCATATATTTTTCGGTTTATAAACCTTTTTTATTTTTTATGAATAAGGCCATAAAACTTTACTTTAAAGTTCACGAGAATACAGAATTTTTAGAAACTTTTAGGGTATGCAGTTTTGTAACCTATTCAACTTTCCGTGTAGCCTACTACCGTTGACTTTTAATTAAAACTTCCACCTTATTATACAAAATTGAATAGGCTACAAAAATGCATACCCACAAAGTTTCCAAAAATTCTTAATAAAATTGAAAATTCGTGGAAGTAAATATGTGTGTATTTATGTATGTACATTTAACGTTTAAATTACTTCTAACGTGGAAGTAAGTTCTGCAATGAAATAAAAATCAGATATTTTACATGTCGATTGTTTTAATTTCAGGAAATAACTAGATATACGATTGAAGAACAAAATAATTTTAGTATCCCAAAAAACCTATTTTAATGAGTCCGATACTGAGTAGTATCGATACTTTTTCCCTGATACTTTTAGAGTATCGATACCATGGGCTCGATGCCAGAATGAGTACTCAGTATCGATACCAAAGTCTGAAATTTCGAACCCTACCAATTGGTACAGCGGTTACCGAGATAGGTATATGTGATCATAAGAGAGCGCTGCCACGCCCATTTTCCAAAATTTGATCATAAATGTATTTCTTGGTAAAGAGTTGCTGCAAGCATAAATTCGAAATAAAGTAGCTTTAATATTTACTGATTTATCGAATATTTCGTATTTCTCTAAAAATACTAGGGATATTTCGAATGTTATATTTTCCACATTCGCGAATGCGAAAGCGAATTTTCGGAATGCGAATGTGCGAACGCGAATGCGAATGTTAGGAATAACATTAAAAAAGCTACAATCAACTTAAGTCATGGTTTTATAAATTATTAGAACAGGGCTTATTAACCTATACAGTGTTTTAAACTAGTAGTAAAAGTTCTATGCCCCATTTGAAGGGGTTAGAATCATAAGGGTCTAAGTTAAATTTTTTGAAAATATAAGTTATATCCATATTTGTATAGTTAAATATAGTATTTGTTTGGTGACAAAGAGTAAACATTCTTTGAATTAGTTAATTAACCTGCATTCATTTAGACAAGAATTATTTCAAATGCATTTACCCAGAATTTACAATAAGTAATCAACTTTAACCTTAATTATCTCAAAACATTTTCAGATCTAGTTAGATCCTTTTGATTCTAACCCCTTCATTTCAAAAAAACGTTATTTTCTCCCGTGAGGCGATTTCTTAGAGGCCCGTATATAAGGCCGGATGCACTGAACAATTGCTCACTTTCGACAAATAACGTGCGAAAATTAACTAAATTATTCAACTATTAATACAAGTAAGTAAAATATGAATAGCAATGAAATATTTTACAGGTCCTCACCAAAAGAGGATGAAGTACAAACGTCTACAACAAATGCACATTTGAGGGCACCCAATTAGGTCTACATACTTTTTCTATTTTCTACGACATGCAGCAGAGTACAAGCGTTAATTTTCCTGTAAAATACTTAACGTTGAACTGAAACGACCCTTAACATATGTATGTGAACACAGTGCGAGAAATCACGAAAAAACTGGCCATATATAGCAAAACTGAACCTAGAAGCTTCAAATTTTAACACACGCTTCTTTAGTGAACATTAGTATTAATTGTTAATATTAGTATTAATTGTTAATTGTTAATTAGTAATTAATTGTTAATAACATTAGTATTAATTGTAAGTTAGTAATAATTGTTAGTATTAATTGTTAATATATATAATGAAAAACTGACCACAAGCTGACTTAGATTTCGTGAAATGGCTTCGAGAGGTCACTCATCAATCAGCTGATAAGTAAACACTCTAATCGAATAAGATGGAACAAGCAGAACACGCTTTTCTCGTAGAATCACACCGCAAAGTCGTCTCAACTACAACGTGTTTCATTGCCCTATATTCCTGCCATCACCAATCCATTGAAACACGCCGTCCAAAAATGTAATTTGCAAGTAGTTTACACAAATGCGCTTGGTTCAACCCAAGACAAATTGCTGACGGAAGAACAAAGTGGAGTTTACGAAGTAACCTGTTCGCATTGCAACTGCAAATATATTGGGCAGACAAGGAGGTCGCTACGTGCACGAATAGAAGAACATCTACGTGCAGTAAGATTAAAAAAAAGATGGGCAACGCTATTGCCGCACATGCATTCAACCTCAACAACACTCGTCCACACAATTCAATATCGATGGAAGAAAATGTTAGTTTATTAAAAAATGTTAAAAATTCAGCGAAATTGGATGCTTATGAATCCCTTTTTATTTCCATTAACAATAATTTAATGAACCTAGAACCTGGCGTAATCAATTCTCCACTATTTAGCTGTGTAAGAAAGTAAAATAATTCATTTGCTTATGCCAATTCCACTTGTTCCCTTTGTTTGCATTTTTTAATGTGTTTCTCTGTATCAACATTATTTTTCGATGTATACATATGTATGTATTTATGTTTGTATGTATCTTCACAACTATTGTACCTTTTTGTCTATTTGTCTCATAGTTGCCAACTTGGTGCTTTAAGCACTAGATTTAGGGCTTTTTGAAAATTAAAACTCCAAAAAAATTACTTAGTGCCTAGTGCCTTTTTTAGTGCTTTTTTGAACTAATATTACTCCGAGATAGTTAAAACTGGAACTAATTTGAAATATTATAAGCTGCGGTGTCTCATGAAGATGCGGAATTTAAAAGAATATACAAATTTAAATGCACTAAAATACAACCATGGTTGATAAAAAGCTGAAGTTGCAAACCCACCTTGTTGAATTCTAGGCGCATTGAAAATGCTAATACGCAGGTAAGTTAAGTATTCCTTTTTTTCTTTCCTAATTTTTTGTACAAATTTTGATTATTTTACCACCTGAGTAAAACACATCGTTTCTTGGTGCTAAATCCAAATCTGGCCGCACAATTTCTCTAGTACTAGAAATTTAGATATCCTACCCCCAGATTGCCAAAAACACGGGTTTTAGCGATATTTGAGGTTATATAATGAAAACATAAAATTTTTTGCTCATTTCTACTTAGGGCATTATTTTCGTGTGTTGCCATTCGATTTTTATACCCGAGCGCACTTGTGCACAAGGGTATATTAATTTTGTTCACATAACGGTTGTTTGTAACAGCCAAAACGAATCGAGATAGATATAGACAAATGTATACATATATGCTCAGAATGAATAGAGAAATCGATTAAGCCATGTCTGTCTGTCCGTCCGTCTGTCCGTCCGTCCGTGTACACGATAACTCGAGCACAATTTGAGATATCTCAACGAAATTTGGTATGTGGGTTTCTGTTAATCCAAGGTAGGTTGGTGTTGAAAATGGGCGAA
>NW_023458557.1:59883692-59899123 GCF_013731165.1 Rhagoletis pomonella
CACATATCTACTTTTCAAATCAATTTACTAATTATTTAGTTAGCGTTAGGAGTATAATTTGTTATACAGTATATATATAGGAAAAACCTTGAAATTTAGGGGGGGCCGAAATTATCAAGCAAGCATTTCGTGGTAGTATTTTTGAATATCTAGGCAAAAATTTGAAAGTTAGGGGGCGGCCCGGGCCCCCCCTGCCCCTACCTGGCTACCCCATGTATGCATAAACAACAACCCATTCTTACTGTTGGAGGTCAGAGATGGTGTTATGCCTCCTTATCTCCTATCGTTCCCTACCCTACCATTGCATTGAGAGTGAACATCAGCTCTCCTCTACCCAACCGAAACGACACCAACGACTAAATAGGTAACTCACAAGAGTCCACTTAACAAATTCACTCTTTATTCATAATTCACTCTTAATATTAAGGAATTTTCAATTTAAACTCAAAGCTGAGCATATTCACGCCCTTACTTGTTGTTATGTGCAAATATTTAACTCTAAGTATACAGCCTTTATACATATGCCTAAGCTAAAGAACCTTAATGGAAATGGAACGTGTTTTTAGGTAGACAAAAGAAAAAAAAAATAACTTTTAGGATAATACGATAATGAGTGTATGGATGTATGTATATATATCGAATAGAGTGTATATTTGTTGTACTATAGGGAGGTATGTACATATTAATATAAGAAAAAATAATAATAATAAGAAAACACTCACTTATTTTTTTGTTCTGGTCCAACGTTGTTTGCGCAAACAGCAGGAAAGCTTGAGTTTAGATTGATGCCCAGTAGGAATGTTACCCAGTACAGAATTTTAGTTGTTATTTATAGTAATACTAGCTTATACCCGCGGGTTTCACCCCGCGCTTTTATACAAATATGAAAAATAATTTAATGATGTTAGATTTTATTTCTGTGTCCATTTTGTTATAGCTCGTTATTTTTTAAGCGAGTTAAGGTATTTAGGCCGTTTAAAACTATGAAATTATAAAATCTCGTCTGCGCGCTAGGCATACGAAAGATATCAATCCCTCTAAGTTTACGTTAAAATGGTTCCAGGTATACGACGCGTGAACATGTAACCTTCTTGGAGGTTCCACGGCGGGTTCTAATATTGCCAACTCAAATTTAGTAACCTGGCCTCAAGATGTATACATAGAAGGTCGCGCAATCCGCGAAATAAAAATTGCCTCTCTCTGCGCATATCGTCTCAGGACGATTTTTTACTTTCACGCCTTCATGCCGAAAAGCCGCAAAACTTGATTTTTCACAGCGGCCAATTTTTGCGAAATTTGCATTTAAACTCGCTATATCTCAGACGTTTATGATTCGATTGATTTGAAATTTGTACACAATAGACTAGATTCCATTCTGAAGTATATGAGTCTAACTGCACTTCTTAATACTTATTTTTAACTAAATGGCGGGTATTTTAACATTTTTCTAAAAATTAAGGAGGTGATTTTTACAAATGCAAAAGTCGTGTTATGAAGTTTAAAATTTTTGTTTTGTTTTAATGCAGCATTAAAGACAAATATATACGGATATTTTTGAGAAAGTTTCAGGTTTAGCCAACAAGTAGTTCTAGAGTTATAACAATATTATGATGACACCCACGAGCGGTCGCTCGCCTCTAGATGACAAATATTTTTAGTTGGCACTTGTACAAGTAATTTTGGAAGTAATATTAATAATATTGTTATAACTTTAGAACTACTTGTTGTCTAAACCTGAAACTTTCCCAAAAATATCCGTGTATATTTGTCTTTAATGCTGCATTAAAACAAAACAAAAATTTTAAACTACATAACACAACTTTTGCATTTGTAAAAATCACCTCCTTAATTTTTATAAAAATGTTAAAATATCCGTAATTTTGTTTTAAATAAATATGAAGAAGTGCAGTTAGACTCATCTGCTTTAGAATAGTATCTAGTTTATTGTATACAAATTGCAAATCAATCGATACACAAACGTCTGGGATATAGCGAGTGGAAATGAAAATTTCGCAAAAATTTACCGCAGTAAAAAATCAGATTTTGTGGCTTTTTCGACATACAGGTATGAGTAAAAATTTTGTTAAAATTAACTGTAAATGTATTTTCGAATAAGCTAACGATTATAATTGGTTTGAAATCGCTTCACTTCATTTCAATTTTATGTTTTTTTACGCTGCTTGTTGTTTCCGCTGCTTGTTGTTTTCGCTGTTGTTGTCGCCCAATTTTGCGCATTGCGCAACCTCTTATATATAAACCTTGACCTGGCCTTGATAAAATACCACTTCTCATTACTGTAGCAAATGCCTCAAGAGAGCTTTAGATTATAAGGCCGAATCCGGCTCTCCCTTTTCCATTTAATGAAATTTATTCTGTCAGTACGGCACTTATTAAATAAATCTCCATAACAAATTTAAAATACTTATTATGTATTAAGAAGTTTTTAGTATGTATGGGAGGCGACAAGCCTCCTTTTTTAATAACTCACATTTTTTCCATGAGCAATTGATACATTTTGTATACACAACTCCATACCAAGTTCCAGTATTCTTCCACAAACACTTTCAGGGATATGTGGAAAAAGTAAATTTGTACTGGAAGTGCCACGCCCCTTTTTCTTACCCCATAATCTTCTTCCATGAATTTATAATTGATTTTACATACCCCAGTACCAAGTCCCAGTACTCTACCATGAACACCTCTAGAGATAAGCAATATAAAACAGTAAATTTGTACGGGACGAACCATGTCCCCTTTTCGAATAACACAAATTTTTCTCCATGAGTATGGAATTAATTTTGTATAAACATCTCGGTGCCAAGTTCCAGTCCTCTGCAATAAACACCTCCAGAGATATGCAGCATAGAAAAATCAATTTGCATGGGAGTTGCCACACCACCTTTTCCAATAACTCTCATTTTTTCTCCATGAGTATGGTATTAGTTTCACATACATACATACATATGTATTTCCATACCAAGCTTGAGTGCTTTACCCCAAACATTTGAAGAGATATGCAATATGAAACTTTCAGTCAGTATGGGAGGTGCTACGCCAATTTTGCAAAAACCTCCATTTTTCTCCGTGAATATGAACATGATTTCACACAGTGTTGGCAAACTGTTAATCTGATTAGCGGTTAAAATGTTAATCGCGTTTGACGATTAAAATTAATTTGTCGTAATCAACTGTACGATTAATGATAACATTTTTTTAATCGTTAATCGCTGGCTGCGATTAAGGTTAATTAATTTAAAACATTAATCGTTAATCCAATTAAAAATAAAATCTGATTAATTTTTCTAGTTTGTCCGAGTTTGAAACCAAACACCAGTTATAGTAATTATTTTGTGTTTTACGCTTATAAAAATCACATAATATAAAAAAATTATAATTATTGTTATTAGTAATACATAAATTGGGAACTTTTACAAACCTAGTTTGTAAAACGTTTGTTGGTATATATCTTAATGAAAATGCACACCAAATTGCTTAGATTGATGAGGAAACCTGACTTAGCCATACCGGATTAACTTGCTTTGTGTGCACAGGGAAATTCCAGCATAACTTAATTAATCACCAAACCTACTTGATCAAATTAAGAGTTAATGATTAAAATTTAATTTTTTAATCGCGGTTACGATTAACTGTTTAGTCAGATTAAAATTAATCATGATTAACTCTAATCAGATTGAATTTAATCGAATTAACTAACTGATTAAAACATCAATCGATTAATGCCAACATTGATTTCACATACATATCACTATACCAAAAATACTTCCAGAGATATGTATGTAATATGAAAATTCCAATTTGTATGGGAGAGGCCTTGAGTTATCGGACTTACTTTCAGTCTAAGACCATCCTTCCGAAATCCGTAGTAAGTGTACTAAATTTCGTTCTGATCGGAAAACCGGTTAAGGAAGTAGCCTATTTTCAATCCAGGTCATAAACCATCTTTGAGCAAAATTTCATTTTCAAACAGGTGTCAATTCTTAAAAAGTAGCCTATTTTCCAGTCTAGGTCATAAGCTATCTGTGTGCAAACTTTCATGCAAATCAGTTCAGTCATTTACGCGTATTAATTTAATTAAACTTTCCTAATACGTGATAACTCTTAAAATAGTAGCCTATTTTCCAACATAGGTCATAAGCTATCTCTGTGCGAAATGTCATGCAAATCTGTTCAGTCGTTTCCGCGTATTAATTTAATTAAAACTTTTTTAACATGTGGCAACTCTTCCAAAAAATTAGCCTATTTTCCACTGTAGGTCATAAGCTATCTGCTTGCAAAATTTCATGCAAATCCGTTCAGACTTTTCCGCGTATTAATTTAATTAAACTTTTTTAGCAGGTGGTAACTCTTAAAAAAAGTAGCCTATTTTTCAACCTAGCTCATAAGCTATCTGTGTGAAAACTTCCATGCAAATCAGTTCACTCATTTCCGCGTATTAATTAAACTAAATATTTCTAACAGGTGGCAAGTCTTAAAAAATGTTGCCTACTTTCTAACCAAGGTCATAAGCTATCTGTGTGCAAAATTTCATACAAATCCGTTTAGGCGTTCCCGCGTATTAACTTAATAAAACTTTTTTAACAGGTGGCAACTCTTACAAAAAATTAGCCTATTTTCCACTGTAGGTCATAAGTTATCTGCTTGCAAAATTTCATGCAAATCCATTCAGTCGTTTCCGCGTATTAATGTAATGAAACTTTTTTAACAGGTGGCAACTCTTAAGAAAAGTAGCCTATTTTCCAATCTAGGTCATAAGCTATCTGTGTGCAAATTTTCATGCAAATCCCTTCAGTCGTTCCCGCATATTAAATAAATTAAACTTTTTTAACAGGTGGCAACTCTTAAGAAATAGCCTATTAACCAATCTGGCCCATAAGATATCTTCGTACAAAATTTCATGCAAATCCGTTCAGTCGTTTCCGCGTGATGATTTCCCAAACATCCAAACATACAAACTTTCACATTTATAATATTAGTAAGATAAGATGTACATGCTCCTCGATTTTAAGAACTTTAACTATTTTCGTATATATTATTAAATCTTGCTGAACGCTATTTTATTAAATAAATATTTTTTTTCCTGCTAACTTGGGTATCAATATACAGAATTCGGTAAACAAAAAGAAATCTAAATAGAAATGGGCATAGAATGAGAATTTGAATTCAGTAGAAGAATAATATATAGTATTAGTTATTACTTTATATGCCCTATACGGTTAAAAATTTACTCAAACCAAGGATTGATATCGACTTCAGATGGACGAGGGTGTCCACCGCAATTGGTTGGGCCACTACAAGTGCTCCAACGCTCATATGCGGATGATAAATGTGCTGAAATGTCTCTAACTTATAGGCCAAAGAATTCAAAACTAGATAAGTTCATTATTGTATGTGGTATGTATGAATGTGGTGTATGTCAAATCCAGGTGAACGAGCAGGGGTCGTATCCAAGGCAATTTTGGTGGGAGCTACGCAAGATGCTCCGTACGCTGAGAGGCAGATGGTGAGTGTGGATATGTGACTGCCGATTTCGTTCGGTCGGACGCACGTGATTCACCGCGCTGGACATGGTCTTGTTGGAAGCCTTACTCGGAGTACTACCGACACTCTGAGCTACTTTTAGAAGATTTAGAGCTGCTATAACGCAGTAATCACCTAAATGATATCACGTTTTTACTAAATGCTCGATTTACTAATATTACTATGTAGGTTCTCTTACCACAAAATTGATTTTGCCGGAGTTTTAGGTTCCTTAGTTAATATACCAGTCAAATAAATGGGGACCGCAATAACTGAGCTGGAGTCCACACAGAGACTCCGGAACTCGAGGTACACGTGTCCACGAAAGTCCCTTTGGTTGTTCTGGCACGTGGCCGATGATTTTAAGATTTACTTTTTATTTAAACCTTTACCTTTTTATTTTTTTTTCAAAATGTTTAACTTAAGGCACGGTGTCCTTGAACCAGATTCAACTGAATCGGTCTGGAACGATGGAATTTCTGATTAGACTATTTTTGGGGGTGTTCCTGAGTTAGAATACGTGAAGTTTAAAATCGTAGCAAGTGCCGTTTTTAAAAACGGTAACTTTTTCGATTTTCAGGTGGGTTCTCGATAAGGTTCTAGATGAATGATTATATATATTTACATATATACAAGTCGATTGTATACATATTTATACATATATGAGCAGGCTCGAATATAGGGCGGAGGTGTTTCCCCACGGGGCCAGATTTTCCTTAAATTTAGTTGAAAGATACAAATTATAAAATTTTGTTAAGTAGATAAATTTGATTATTTGATATTCACATAGCTTTTATAATATCCAATAAATGAGAACGCGCATGTCTAGATACACATTCAAGTGTGGTAAGATCATTTCCGTGCTAGTCAAAATAACCACCAATCTGGCCTAATGAGAAACAATAGAAACACGTGTTGTCTAAATGTAGTGTTCGCAATGATTTTCCCATGGTTCATGAAATTTTTGAGCTTTGTACCAAAAGTTTTATACTGCAGTGGAGTCTACTAAATAGACGACATACACATCGAGCCATAACCGTCGAAATAACGTAAGCGACATTTTTTTCAAAATTTTCTTTTTGATGCAGAAATATTCCTAGAGCATCTACATAGATGCATTTTCGCATAGGTTATTTTGGCGGTCAGAGCTCGATATGTACATGTATACATGTACATGACTCTGTGGGGAATTTTGTAGTCGTCTACTACAATAGCCAAATTTTGGTCCACTTATAACGGCCAACTTTTATCTGGTTTCAAAAAAATTCACTATAAAGAATTATTACTCTCTAGATTTTCTTTTATTAGTTAGTTTTTTCATTTAATAACATAAACTTGTTTATCGCCCAGGGCCGGTACTAAATATGGGCCGGCCCCCCCACTATATCTAACACTTTTTTTAATATTTTAACGAATTTCCAACGTAATCACTACATACTTATTCAGTGCTTTTGAAAAATACCAAGTATTTTCGAGAATGTCTTTTTTGTTGTAGAAAAATTTCGTCTAAAGAGAGAATTGGTTTTGCTATACTGTTTGTACAGATCAAGAGAATGCGTAAAATAGCTTTTATTGTTTTAGTCGAATGCGTTCCTTTAAGCTCAGATGGGCTGTATGCAAGAAGCTCGTCCTCTATTGATTTCTGATTTTCCCCTGCTGTAAATAACCTCGAGTCTCTTTGAAGGTCGCTCTACAATTTCGAGCTTAAAAAGTTTCATGAACCATGGGAAAATCATTGCGATCACAATATTTAGACAACACGAGTTGACTTGGAACCTTTCTATTCTTTCTCATTAGGCCAGATTGGCAGTTATTTTGACTAGCACGGAAATGACCTTACCACACTTGAATGTGTATCTAGACATGCGCGTTCGCATTTATTGGATATTATAAAAGCTATGTGAATATCAAATAATCAAATGTATCTACTTAACAAAATTTTATAATTTTTATCTTTCAACTATATTTAAGGAAAAATCTGGCCCCGTGGCGAAACACCACCGCCCTATATTCGAGCCTGCTCATATATGTATAAATATGTATACAATCGACTTGTATATATGTAAATATATGTATATAATCATTCATCTAGAACCTTATCGAAAACCTACCTGAAAATCGAAAAGGTTACCGTTTTTAAAAACGGCACTTGCTACGATTTTAAACTTCACGTATTCTAACTCGGGAACACCCCCCAAAAATAGTGTAATCCGAAATTTCATCGTTCCAGACCGATTCAGTTGAATCTGGTTCAAGGACACCGTGAAGGTGATACTAAACAACTTTCGCGACTGAATTCCGATATTCTTCACTTTAAAAGCAAGAAAGATTCAATTTATAAATCTCGATTATTATATTCACTATTATAGGCCTTATTTTTCGCAGTAGTGCTTGCTGTCGATCTCAAGAGGAAATGGAAGAGAGAAAATTTCTGACAGGAAATGAAGGCTCTACTTAGTTGAGTACTCCCGTCAATTTATGTTTCAGTGTTCGGTAGCGCAGAAAAATATTTGTGCTCTTCACAGTCAGAACTGTCGACAGAGATGTTATATCGTTTTGAATTTCGAAATATTTTGTTAACCAAAAAGAAATTCTGACTATATACTGAAACCTACTTTTAGGTGAACAATAAACTGTAAAAAGTAACGCTATAGCCCATGCCTCAAAACAGCCCTCACAGGGGATAGTTCAGTCACACGTAGTGTTACCCGAGCTCTTGAGAATAAGGTAGTTGACTCACTGTTCAACCAAATTGACACCGGCATTCAACATCCCGTGGACTTCGTTCCGACTGACTTTCTCAATCGGTGTACCCTCCGAATTTTTCGCCTGCCGGAAGGGGCAATCGAGTGTGAAGCTAGTGTGTCCAATTCCAAACAGGTGTCAATAAACCAATAGTTTGAGTTTCTCCAAAAAACTTGACGAGATATTGCAAATGTCTCAAAGCAATCCGCTGGCTGCTGGGGGGAGTGTTGACTCTGTGGAAAGTGAGCGACCTCGGAAGCTGGGGGTTCGAGGGCTGGAGTTCGTGGACCGACCAACACTGATGTCAATGTCAAGCAACTGAGCCGGTTGATGGCGATGATGGCGCAGCGAGGCCAGGAACATGAAGGCTTACGTAGCGAATCTCTGCGGCCGAGTAGCCAAAATTGAAACGTCCACTTTTCAGTCACTGGGTTACCGCTCCACTCATGCATCAACATCGGAGAATAGGGGTCAAATAAGCCAAACCGGCATAGCTGAGGAAGAACACCGAGCTGAACGCGAGCCGCCAAAATGGAAAAAGATGGACCTGGAAAAGGGGCACGTCAAATTCGGCGGCACCGATAAGGGAATTACAGTTGAAAGTTTCCTCTTCCGCATCGAAAATATGAGGGCACAGCATCAAAAAACTGCTGGCCCACTTCAAAACCGCAGAGTCCGATTACGAGGTATTCCGGCAAATCATGGAGCGTAAACAGCTGGCGCAGGAGGGATTTGATGACTTTTACGGGGAAGTTCGTAATTTAACGTTTAGGCTTCGCTAGAAAATCACCGAGAAAGAATTAGTAGGTATAATTAAAGGCAACTTAAAACCTTATTTGGAGAACTTGACGTTTGCTTCAAAAATGGACACACTAGCCGAGCTAAAGGCTGAATGCAGGTGCGCGGAAAAGGTGATCAAGGAAAACCGAAGTAGATCTAAAGGAATAAGTGAGCTGGTATATCCAGACCTGAATTGCTCGGATGAGGTGGTCAATCCACAGCCGTTAGAGGCCATGAGAAACCCGCTTAGGAACTCACATAGAAACAGCGCAAATGGTGGCCAACTGAACAGGACGAGCAATGTAATGCCACTCAGTGTGCCTATTTCCACGTCTGTAACCAGCCCTAAGCCAACCATAGATTAATTCTGTCCCTCACCCTTTCACTTAATGTTGTGCTTTTCGTGTGGGAAGCCGGTTGACCACTTTGCGAAGAATCCATTGGAAGCAAATAAAGAGACACGGTGTAAATCCAGCTTCCACAGTATGATTTGTTTTTCGTGCGGAGGAGACAACTCGTATTTCGTTTTTAAGCCGCAGGAGGGAAATGGGAAGCTGGCGGAGATGACCGAGGTCCTCAGCCAGGAGAAAAAGTACCCGGCCAAAAAGTAATAAATATTTTGAAAAGAAAGGGAGCAAATCAAAGGGAACCTAAAAATAACTTAGAGGTAAGAGCACGACGTGAAATTAAGAGTTCACATGATAGGAAGTTGGAATATGAAGAAGCCAAAAGAAGAATAGTTTGAGAAGCAGTAACGGAAAAGAAGAGGAATAGGAATTTTAAGAAGATACAAAGAATGAGAGCGAAGAGTAAAATATATAAGAGAATTTATAATAAAATTGTTTCTGCGATTGTAACTGTGAAAGGTGACAATAAGTTTTCGCGCAAACAAAAATAGGAGCTAAGGATGCATTAGCTTTATTAGATTCAGGGGCAGGAGCCAGTTGTCTAGGGAAGAATGCCAGTAAGTTTTTAGAAGGAAAGGAAGACAGCATCCTTCCCATAACCAATCAGAACATTAAGACCGCGAACGGAGGAGAAACCCCAGTGACCGGAGTGATAACGTTACCAGTGCTATGGGATGACATGAGTAGGGATTTAGAGTTTCTGATAGTGCCAGGATTGCAGCAGGAGGTGTACTTAGGCATCGATTTTTGGAAGGCGTTTGACTTGAATGTAGTTAGCAGAGAAGCTGTACCACGTCCTGCCGAGGCTAGAGTTGAAGAGCTTGCGCCTGATGATTGTGACCTGTCTTTCGACGCAGTACAGCATGTGTTGACCCCAGACCATACCGGGGCTTTAGAGAGGGTGAAGGCGCAGTTCCCTTCCTTTGCTGTTTTAGGATTAGGGCGAACGGACTTAGAAGAATATGTAATAGAAGTGTGCGACGAGAATCTCCTGGTTAAACAACGACACTATCCCATTTCACCCGCTATACAAAAATTAATATATGCGGAACTGGACAGAATGTTGAGTATGGGAGTAATAGAAGAGTCCAACAGCAGTTGGAACTCGCCCGTCTCACTAGTTATAAAAGGGACTAAAACCCGACTATGTCTTGACGCACGCAAGGCAAACGAGAGGACTGTAAAGGACGCGTATCCGCTGCCACATATCGACGGAATACTTAGTCAGCTGCAAAGTACGCGGTATATCTAGACTTAAAAAACGCATTTTGGCAGATTCCTTTAGAGCAGAAGTCAAGAGAAAAGACAGCATTTACTGTACCAGGAAGACCCCGCTACCAACTCACAGTCATGCCTTTCGGACTGTGTAACGCGGCACAAAGAATGGGTCGATTAATGGACATGGTTATACCCGCTTCTTTACATGAATATGTATTTGTGTACCTTGATGATTTGTTAGTATGTTCTGAAGAATTTTCGTCTCATGTATGTTTGTTAGAAACGGTCGCTCGGTGCCTGCGCGAAGCAAAATTAACCATAAACGTTGAGAAGAGCAAATTTTGCTACAAAGAAGTTCGGTATTTTGGGTTGGTATTGGAGATGGCTGTATTCGAACGGATGCGAACAAGGTAGCAGCTGTGAGAGACTTTCCAGAACCGAAAACGCTGAAACAGTTACGGAGGTTCCTGGGCCTGTCAAGCTGGTACCGACGTTTCATCCAGGACTACGCTAACATTGCAGCTCCGCTGCATGACTGCCTCACCAAAGAAAAAATAAAAAAAATTACGATGACTGACGATGCGAAACGGTCGTTTGACCAGCTGAAACAAAGTTTAATATCAGCACCCGTGCTTACACATCTGGACTTCAACAGACATTTTTACATTCAATGCGACGCATCGACAGACGGAGTGGGTGGGGTACTATTTCAACTTGACAATGACAATAACGAGAGACCTTTTGCTTACATGTCAGCGAAACTCAACAAAGCTCAAAGGAAGTATAGTATCACAGAGCTTGAGTGTTATGCTGCGGTTCTTATTGTAAAAAGGTTCAGGCCATATGTGGAAGGCCTACCATTTACAATCATTACCGATCATGCAAGCCTGAAATGGCTTATGCGACAGAAGGAGTTATCAGGTAGACTTGCAAGATGGAGCCCTAAACTTCAAAGTTTCGACTTTAATATTGAGCATCGAAAAGGGACGCAAAATGTTGTGCCTAATACCCTTTCCGGCATGAATATGGAAGAAATTAAACCCAGTGATAGGATAATGGACGTGCGTCTAGAAGCACCATGCTCTCATTCAGATTAATATAATGAATTAAGGAGGACAGTGACAGAAAACAAGGACAAGCTACCTGACTTATGCGTATCTGACGGGTACGTATACAAGCGGACGCAGTTTGACAGGGGAACGGGCTTCAAGCGGACCAAGCCTGGAAGCTTTGGTTTCTGTCGGAGCTTCGACCGGGACTGGTGGAGTCATCTCACAGCTCACCTTCAGCAGGTCACGGTGGTATCCATAAGACTTTATCACGAATACGTGAAAAATATTACTGGCCAGACATGGTGGCAGATGCAAATTCAAAATGTGTTCTACAAACCCCTAATGGGCAAACAGCATGCGACTGAGCGGCCTTTTCAGCGTCTTTTTTGTAGATTTCATGGGTCCTTATCCCCGTACGTGTGATGGAAATGTTTATGTGTTTGTTTGTCTAGACCACTTTTCAAAGTTCGTGTTTCTAAAACCCATGCGCAAAGCAACCTCAGCGGAAGTAGTAAAATTCCTGGAACGAGAAGTTTTCCACATATTCGGCGTTCCCGAATATGTCCACTCGGACAATGGAAAGCAGTTCGTCTTGGAAGCGTTCAACCACTTTTTAGGCAAGTACGGTACGAAGCACGTGAAAACAGCCTTTTATTCACCTCAGGGCAATGCCGCAGAGAGGCTCAATCGATCATAAGATCATTTATTAAGGATAACCAGAAGAACTGGGATCGACATGTAAGTGACACAGCCTTTGCGCTTCGTAGCACAATTCACTCCGCAATCAATATGTCACCGTATCACGCCACTTTCGGTGTGCCTATGATGCGGCATGCTGCATCATACGAACTATGCGGAAAGCTGGGCTCGCTGAAGGATGTCGATTGCGAGGTTGAATTTATTAGTGATAGAATGCAACTAATTAGAAATAAAATTAAGAAAGAGCTAATCACATGAGCGAAGTAAGAGGGTTTATGACACGAGAATAAGGGTTCGAATCGGAAAAGTGGTATACCGCCGAAACTTTAAGCAAAGTTCACTAATTGATAATTATAACGCCAAATTAGCCCCGATGCAAATTAAGTGCATAGTATTGAAAGTAATTGGAAATTCCATGTACGAACTTGGAGATTATAACGGAAAAAAGATCGGGGTATACCACGCAAAAGAGATTTTTGTAAAATAGAATTTTTGTCAATGTTTCGTCATTCTATGTTCAATGTTCAATGTAATTGTTTGTGTTAGACTTGAGTGCTTTTAGAGGCCTTGGCTATTTATTTATTTATTTTAATATACTTGACTTTACCTTGTAATTATTCGACCAATTATTTATACACTTTATTTATGTAATTTATTTGCTTATTTAATTATTTATTTCTCATTTCTCTTCTGTGATATTTTAGACTAATTGGATAATTTATCTTTCAACTACAATATTCATTTAAGATAAGGTATAGAAGTTAGCGTAGAAGTAAATCTGTGATACAGTTGTTAGATAAAGGAAAGTAGAACACGGGAAAAGCTGCGTTTGAAAATTTTCTTACGCACACACTCCATGATGCAGGCACCATCGGCGGGTGCGAGCCTGTAACGCGAGCTTTAAGGTTGCAAATACACTAGGAGTGTTCGCTATGCAAAAAATGTGTACAAGTTGGTATCAATTGTTACCAAATCGTGTTCGTTTAGCCAAAAACCCAGTAAAACTTGCAAGGAGAGAGCACAATTTTGACATTTCATTAGGAGGGGAAGTTGCAAATTCGTGCTGGGAAAATTTTTGCCAGTAAGAATTTGCAAGCAGGATTGTGGTATACGGTTGCATTTTTGTCAGCATTAATTTGAATCAACGAGTTCGTTAAATTTAAAAATGAACAATCTTGTTGCGATTTACTAATGAAAGAAGTATGTAAATATTCGTTTATTTAATTAATTAAATTAATTCCAAACATTTGAAAGGTACTCGACTGAAAACGCTCTGTTCGTAATCGGAACGCACTCGACACCACTGTCGATATAGGAAATCCGACAGTGACTTCCACAATGAAATTGAAGCGTATGTTGAAGAAAGTCAGAATAAGAAGAAATATACGTGTAGGTCCTGTTTTGGTTTCTACCTGAAATAATTTAAAAAATTTATTATGCTCGAAATGCAACCGTGGACGCCAGCTGGCAGTGAAGCTTGCTTATGTTTGCTAATTCCTGTTCGCGCAAAACTTTGTAAGTTTATCTCTTTGGGAGAGTAAGCTACCTTGTTCTCTGAATTTTGTTACTGGCTAATTCTTACTGGCAGTTGCATAGCGAACACTCCTACTTTAAGCAACTCTCCGCTAAACGTATCTCAGCCGTGTATCCATACATGTTGCGCCACATACGTGAAAGGGTACCTATATGTGTGTATGAGTGGGGTTGTGTGCGAGCGTATCCCTGTGCGTGAATGCGTGCAAGTGTATGTGTGTAACTTTTGAGTGAAAGTACCCTGCAGTAGAATTTAGAGACAGTCTGTTAAAGCGCTAGTTCCGCCCTATACATTTCTGAACTAGTGCAAAACGGCTGCAGAGAGGGACAGTTGAAACTTTTGGTGTGCTAGTTGCGCTCTGTTGAGAAGTAAATGCAGAAATTCTCAATTCTCGTACAATACTAAAATAGCTCAGCGGCAAGACCTCCGACTCTAACATCGTTGGTCGCGAGTTCAAATCGCGGTGGAGGCAGTTGTGATTTCAGATTTAATAAATTTAAATTGTTGAGTGCCGATTAGAAATTGAAGAGAAAATGGTCAAATTTAATATAAAGAAAATAAAATAATAATAAAAAATAAATAAAATGCAATCTGTAAAAGATAAGAAAAAAAATAAAAATCGAATAATCAAAATTTTTTTCATAAAAAAGTTATCTGTCCAAAATGGAAACAGTTTAGAAAAGGAAAAATATCCAATAATCTAGTTTTAAATTTTGTTTTTTCATAAAAAAATTATTGTCCCAGAACTGTCGAAAATGGAACCAGTTCAGAACTAGTTCGAAAGTTCTGCAGAGGTGGCAATTTCCACTTCGTAGGACATCGCCATGTAAAAAGAGACAGCTGAAAGCATTGCGTTGGGATAGATCGAGAACCAGTACCGCCTCTTAAGGAGCTAGTTCTGCGCTAGTTCTGAACTAGCACGATTTACTGCAGGGTAGTAAGCAATATCGCTAAGATCGCACATAGGGGTATTTGGCCGATTTAGGCGGCCAAAATTATTTTTATGAAAATTTTATTTCAAAATGTTTAGAAAAAACGTGATACGATGTCTAAAATTGTAAATGTTTAAAATCAAGTAAATATAGGTGGAGGACGTACAATTATTCCTCCAAAGCAACGAAAATAAAGTTGGTTAAAGTTTGACACCGATAGACTCTATGTTGCCGTGGTCCGATTGTAGAAACTCGCTGTTATGGGTTACTGTTCGCCGCACCAAAAATCTAACTATTTTATTCTTCGGCATGTAGTACACCCGGTAATCTGTCAGAAAAATTTACCATCTAATATTGTCCAGGGCGTACGGCAACGCTAAGACTTCCAATGAGAGTCTGCCATCTTGACAACTCTTGGCGGGGTTGCCACTACATGGAAAATTACCCGCAAGCACATAAAATGCCTATAAGTGGAAAAAAGACCACAACACCTTTAGACGAGAGACACAACCGGAGATAACGTGTC
>NW_023458557.1:59899223-59902823 GCF_013731165.1 Rhagoletis pomonella
CGATCTGGTTCAAATTTTGAATTTGAACTCAAAACTAAATAATCTTCTAGAGGTATAGCGGTTCAAAAGTTACAACACTTCAAAGTTGAAAGTGGATACATTTGTACCCGGGTGTGTGTTCTAGGGTTAAATAATTTGCGTTCTCTTCTACTTGACTTCTCATCCCTTGAAGAACATCATCAATATTATGTATGTATTGTAAACATTCATCACACAAATATCGAAGGAATGCATTTGAGTCTTGGTTATTGATGCTCGATTTATCTATGCCCGCGCATTTTGGTGTTTGGAGATATTCTTTTCCGCACACCCCCGCGCAAGAAGAGCTTGATTCCCCTTTTATAACGCCTTTGCATTTGTAACAGCAGCCCGTAACTGCACTTCTCTCTTTTTTGGATCTTCTGTAAATTTTTATTAACTTGATTGGACGAATTTTTGCACATTAAATTTTAAAAAATTTAATATTTGGCGTCCCAGTTAGCCTTTTTCGCTTACGCCAATCAGAAGGATATACTATCGCACAATTAAAACCGAATGCCACTTTTATACAACGACATACTTCCTCGAAATAGACATTTATAATAAGAGCCGCTAAAAACGCGTCCGATCACGACTGAAGTGCAAGAAGTAAAAGTTCCGAATATATCGATAGCAAAATCGACAACATAGATAAAAATATCAATAACAAGATCGATAAAAATATCGATAACAACATCGATAAAAAATCGACAAAAATATCGATAACAAAATCGATAAAATTATCGATATTAAAATCGATAAAGATATCTGTTATTATATTGGTAAGTTCCGAGAATCCCGAAAATCTCTAAAATCCCGAAAAAGCTCCCAGATTGAGCCTCTGTCTCTGTACCTATATTTTTATACCTTTCATGAGCATGAAATGGTATTATAACTTTGGTCCGATGTTTGTAAGTACCAGAATAAGAAGAGATAGACCCATTAAAATGTATACTTAAATGATCAGAACGGCGAGTTGAGTCGATTTAGCCATGTCCGTATGTCCGTCTGTCTGTCTGTCTGTCTGTCTGTCTGTCCGTCTGTCCGTCTGTTTGTATGCAATCTAGTCTCTCAGTTTTCGAGATATCCGGATCAAATTTGGTAGGTGGGTGTATTTTTATAATGTATTAATCATTTGTCGGAACCGGAAGAATCGGACCACTATAACATATAGCTCCCATACAACTGGTTGTTCAGATATGAGATTTTTCGTTATAACTTCTCCATTTATGCAGCTAGGAACATGAAATTTTTCAATACTTCCACCCATTATCAACAGAAAATTTAGAGTGAAAATTACAAAGATCGAGTTACTATAACCTATAGCTCTCATACAACTGATTGTTCAGATATAAGATTTTTCGTTATAACTCCTCCATTTAAGTAGCTAGGCACATGAAATTTTGCACTGTGGTCACTCATTTTCAAAAGAATACTTTCAGTGAAAATGGCGAAGATCGGGTCGCTATAACCTATATCCACCATACAACTGATTGTTCAGATATGAGATTTTTTGCCATAACTTCTTCATTTATGCAGCTAGGAACATAAAAATTCGCACCATTTTCAATCATTGCTAACAGAATACTTACGGTGAAAATAACAAAGATCGGGTCACTATAACATATATCTCCCATACAACTGATTGTTCAGTTATGAGAACTTTCGTTATAACTCCGCCATTTATGTAGCTAAAAACATAAAATTCCGCATTATTTTCACTCATTATCAACAGAAAGTTTACACTAAAATTAACAAAGATCGGATCACCATAACCTGTTTATTGCGCTCATGCAACTGATTGTTCAGATGTGGGGTTTTACTGTAGCACTCCTTTATTTGGACAGCTAAAACTGATAAATTTCTTAAGCTATTTTATAAACAATAATACAAAGTCTACTGAGAAAATCGTCAAAATGTATGCTGCATGAGCTTTATCTCTTATACCACTGATTGTTCAGATACCAGTTGTTGCGATATATCTCCATTATGTAAGAAGCTAAACCCATTAAATTGTGTTACCGGTTTACATACCGATCACACAGCAGTGAAAATCACTCTGATTGTTTAGATATGATTTCTAATATATTTAGAGGAGATACTATGCCTGCTGTGAATATATATGAGATCTATGCCTGCTGTGAATATATACATTTTTTCAAATGCAGTAATCTGTTAAAGTAAAATTTTCAGATGCTCATGAAAGGTATGAAGCCTTCGGCATAGTCGAAGACAGCGCTGCTCTTACCTGTTTCTTTATAATCGTTCTTCCTCTTTCAAGCTATGACAGACGGCATATATTCTGGCACACATATGCGCATAATAATTTTACCCTTACAGATGGCAGTAATGCGGATAAACGAGCCGCAAAGTCGTCGGTTCGAGTCCCACGGCCAGCCGAATTTTCATTTATTTCATTTTGGTACAAATTGGTAGAACGGTTACCGATATACTTATATGTGATCATAAGTGGGCGGTGCCACGCCCATTTTCCAAAATTTTACCATAAACGTATTTCTTGGTAAAGAATTGTTGCAAGCATCAATTTTGAATAAATTAGCTTCAATATTTAATGATTTATCGAAGATTTTGTATTTCTCTAAATTACCGTTATATGGGATGTGGGCGTGGTTATTGTCCGATTTTAAAAAGTTTCGGCGGTTTTTTATGCTGTACCAAGGCCAACAACTGTGTTTTGAGGCGTTTGAAGAGAGTTGCCACCTTTTTGAAGTGAAACTTTCTTTACTGGCGGTTGGGTGGATTGGGAGTAAATTGGCAAATTCAAAGGAAATTGCAAACGGAAATGTTTGGGACGGAAACAAGTGCTCCTAAATGTATGCACATAGTATTAATTTAATAAAAGCGTGTTAATAAAATGTTAAAAAATAAGACTTGGATAAAGACCAATACAAGAATGAAAGCAAAGGTGAGTACGTACATAGATGACGAAAAGGATAAAAGCAAAGGTAAAAATAAAAACAATAACAATGATGCGTAAAGTTAAAGGCAACAATGAAGATCAACGTAACTTTAAACACAGCCATTATTTGCTTTAACTCGTGCATTTTCCTCTTTAAAATGTGCATCAGCAGCCGAACAAATGCACCAAATTTTTTGGAATTAACTCGAATCCGGGGAATTTTCGATGACAACACTGGTAAAAACGGCCAGCTGTTGTTTTTTGTACAAGTAAGCAAACAAAGGCGAGTTTGGCGTGCGAGGTAGCCGAGTGGTGAGACTAGGGTGCTACAAGCCTGTAGCTGCCAGGTTCGATCCTCGGTTGGAGCGATTGGGCAAAAATGTTTGTTTTTATTATTTATTTAAATTTTTTTTATTTTATTTGATTTATATATTTAATTTTACTTTATTTTATTTTCGTTTGCTTTATTTCATATCACATTTTTATACCCGAGCGCACTTGTGCACAAGGGTATATTAATTTTGTTCACATAACGGTTGTTTGTAACAGCCAAAACGAATCGAGATAGATATAGACAAATGTATACATAAATGATCAGGATGAAAAAAGAAATCGATTAAGCCATGTCTGTTTGTCCGTCCGTCTGTCCGTCTGTCCGTCTG
>NW_023458557.1:59902923-59903220 GCF_013731165.1 Rhagoletis pomonella
GATATTTTATAAATAATAATACAAAGTCTACTGAGAAAATCGTCAAAATCTATGCTGTATAAGCTTTATCTCCTATACCACTGATTGTTCAGATACCAGTTTTTGCGATATATCCCCTTTATGTAGGAAACTAAACCCAATAAATTGTGTTACCGGTTTACATACCGATCACATAGCAGTGAAAATCACTTAGATTGGTGCCATATAAAGTATATCTTCCATACCTCTGATTGTTTAGATGCGATTTTTTATATAAGTATGTAACTCCTCTATCGATGTATGCAGATGTATTCAAAA
>NW_023458557.1:59903320-59918298 GCF_013731165.1 Rhagoletis pomonella
ATATAAGTATGTAACTCCTCTATCGATGTATGCAGATGTATTCAAAATCAGTAATCTGTCAAACTATAATTTGCAGATGTTCATGAAAGGTATGAAGCCTTCGGCATAGCCGAAGACAGCGCTGCTCTTACTTGTTTTTTTTATAATGCAGGCTAACTGAGGAACAGCGAGAATCATATATACAATCTTTATTTGATGAAATTTGTGACGATGACGCTCCCTATGACTTTGACTCAGAAGATGAAGAAGAAATTCAAATCAATGACATTGAAATTGCTGATGACGATGCTGAAGTTTCGCAAAGTGCCGCAGAAGTATTACCTGATTATGCGGACTATGAGGATGATGAAGAAGACGATGAAGAAGAAGAAGTAGAAGAAAATAATGAATTACCTGCTAGTGCCGAAAAATTTGTTGCACGTGATGGTACTGAGTGGATGAAAGAACCAAATGTAACTCGTCAGGTACTCAGACAAAATATTATAAGAGAACGTTCTGCACCAGCTAGATGCACTGAAATGTTGTCAATAGAGCAAACATTCAAATGTTTCATGAACGTTGAAATGGCTGATATAATTATGCGCCACACAAATAAGTTAGCAAAATAAACTTATAATGCTTACAACAATGCGCATCCAAACACAACTCCTAAGTCATGGACGCCTGTGTCAATAACAGAGCTGTATGCATTTTTTGGCATACTTATTATGACTGGTGCGAACCATAGCAATGGAGAACATGTTCGAGATTTATGGAGCGTCAAAAACTATCCTTTATATCGCGCCACAATGGGAGTCAACCGTTTCTGTTCGATATTGCGGTTCCTAAGATTTGACGATAAAAACACTCGTGCAACACGCTTACTAACTGATAAAGCAGCACCGATCAGTGAGTTGTGGACGATGATGAACAATAATCTTGCTGCACATTACAAGCCCAGCTCATGCTTGACGATTGATGAACAATTATTTCCTTACCGTGGACGCACACGGTTTACGCAGTACATACCGTCAAAACCTGCTAAATATGGTATCAAGGTTTGGTGGATTTGCGATGCCACAAATGCATATCCACTGCATGGACAAATATATACTGGCCAAGCAGAAACTGGTAGGGAAACGAACCAAGGCGAACGAGTGGTGAAGGATTTGTCTGCCAAATACCAAGGAAGTGGCCAAAACATTACAATGGACAATTTGTTTACGACCTTGCCAGTTGGAGAACTGCTTCTCACCTGGAAACTCACGATCGTTGGAACTTTGCGCAAAAACAAATCATATATTCCTCAAGAAATGAAGCAGAAAAAAAACAGGACAATTGGTTCAACGACATTTGGCTTCAAAAATAATGTGACATAGTGCTCTTATGTTCCCAAAAAAAATAAAGCAGTAATTTTGCTTTCGACCATGCATAATGCTGCTGAAATAGCTGACAGTGGGAAACCTGAAATAATTGAATATTATAATCGTACCAAAGGTGGTGTTGATCGAATGGACCAAATGTTTGCGGAATATCCAACACAAAGACAAACAAAACGATGGCCACTAGCGATGTTCTTCAACATGTTGGACATTACAGCTCTTGCAGCCTACATTGTCTACGATTTGAATAACCCTATGTTGCCTTGGAGAACAAACAACAAGCGTAAGCAGATCCTGCGCAGCTTGGCTGAAGCATTGTGTATGCCCATTATTGAAGCCAGAGCCATAAATCGTCAAGTGACGCGAAATTTTTCGACTAAAATTGCTATTGAAGCATATTTCAACCGACCGGTGGAATCAATGGTGTCAACAGCAGCATCAACATCTGCCGCAGCGCGCACGCCAAAACCTGTGTCCGGATCTTGCTATTTATGTTACGCACAAGAGGAAAAACGCCGTAGAAAAACCAGAAAGCTGTGCGACAAATGTAAGAAGCCAATGTGTCTTGAACATTCGGTCACATCAACAAATTGCTCTATTTGCCATGATTTTCCTTAGATATAAGATGCATTTTTATAATTTTTATAATAAAAGTCAATAATATAATGTGTGAAATGAATATTTTTAATTTTTCAAATAAAAAAATAATATAAAAAATGTTTTTTTTTTTATTATTATGAGGATTTTTACTATTGGGGTACAAACGTATCCCGGGTGTGTGTTTACGTATATAATGTGTTTGGAAGGCTGTAGCTCCTGAACCAATGGTCCGATCTGGTTCAAATTTTGAATTTGAACTCAAAACTAAATAATCTTCCTAGCGGTATAGAGGTATAGCGGTTCAAAAGTTACAACACTTCAAAGTTGAAAGTGGATACATTTGTACCCGGGTGTGTGTTCTAGGGTTAAGTTAAAGCTTTTTCAAATACGATTAAACAATTTTTTTTTACTTTCACTGTTCACTTGCGATTATATTTATTTTGATTTGTTTCTGTCAAAGCAGCTGATTAAGAAATTCGAATTTCACTATTTTAGTTGGCAACGCCGTTGATAGTTACGATCGGATTACAGCATACCAATTTTCGAATTTTCGGAACGGAGCTACGAATTCGTAACTACGAACTTTCGGATTACATCATAGGGGTGATTAATTAACTTTAATATAGGAATTTCAAATTTGGGATTTTAAAATTTGAAATTGTTATGAAGTTTTACGAATAGGAAATCGTAATTAAAGCTTTCACTAATTTACCAAATTTATTTGCCTTAGTTATACTAACATAACGTATTCATTTAATATTCCTGTTAAGAATTGCCACAAAATAAATTAACAACTTTGCAATAACTAACAATAAACACTTTCCACTTTTAAGTATCTCTCCATTTATAAATGTACCTACATACGTACATTCTTACACACACCTATGTATCTACGAGAGAATTTATAGGCAACTCAACTTGCGCGCATCCACTCATAAGTCATTAAAAGAGGAAATTATAATTTAAGCTACTTATATTGCCAATTACCAGCACACATACATAAATGAATACAAACGCACGCCAAGGCGAATTAATATGTGGTCGCCGGGTGGTATGAGTAACCAAAACTTGAAGTGGTGGAGGAAGGGACAACGGAGCAGGAGAGGCATTTAAAAACGCATGCAAGCACGTAATTAACGCATTTACCGGTGTACAATTTAATACTCACACGCACATAAATACATACACCCCTGCAGAAAAAAATTATCAATTGATAAAAAATAACCTACTTGTTGTTAGCTTTTTTTCGGGATTTCTATAAAATATATAACTTGTAGTTAGCTACAAAAAAACTAACTTGAAGAGATTGTTTTCTTTGAACGCGTTTGTATTTAAATATCCTGTACTTCCCAAATACTTTTTCGAATTGAGGACAAATAAAAGCAAGATCGAAATTCCATATTATCATTATGAGGTTATGTCTGACGAAGTTCGAATATGGGACCACCTACAACAGAATATGCAAACAAATATGAAATGTGATAAAATAAATAAAGCAAGTAAATAAAAAAACAAAAAAAAAAAAAAACTATTGATATTTTATGCCCAAAAGTGGTTAGTTTTAAGTTAGTTACATCAAATGCAGAGGTAACCACCCTTGAATATAGTTAGCTTTCGTCAAAGAAAATATACAGATAATAAGTGACTTATAGCTCCTTCCTAATCAACTTAAAGTTAGCTTATAGTTAGATACATTTCCTGCAGGGACATTCGTACATCCTTCTGTTTTGTTTTGTTCCTGTTACTGTTGTTGGCGATAATGTGTTTGCGCCGACGTACGTGAGCACCAATTTGTGCCACTTGAAATTTTATCGCCGAAGATAATAACTACTCAGATTGCAGCAAACCAAACAAAAGCAAAAACAACATTGACGCTTGTGTTCATTTGCGTCCAACTCTGCATACATACTTATATACATACAGTGTCAAATGTAAGTGTACAACTTGTTCTAATATAATAATCAAAATTAATTTCATGATCATCATTAATTAATTATGACAATATAGTTAAATCTATAAGATATAACATAAAAATCGAAGTTTCACAATTTATATAAAGTTCACCAAAATTCAAACAATTTTCATAAAAAATTCAAAATTTTTATTCAGAATTTCTGGAAAATGCAGTTTTGTAGTCTGTTAAATTTTAGTAAAACAAAGTGCAAGTTTCAAATCGCTAGAAATTACCGTAAATTTTTTAGACTTTTTTGTAATGTTAGCGACTTTAAGCTTGCATTGCTTTACTAAAATTGAACGGCCTAAAAAACTGCATACTCCAAAATTTTCTAGAAATTCTTAATAAAAATTTTGAAATTTTGATGAAAATTGTTTGAATTGAAGTGTTGAACTTTGATTTATATGGTTTATGTTAAAGAATGAACAATATTTTGATAAATAATTAATGAAAAAAATGTTCATGAAAAAATTGGCACTGACTGTATATAATATGTATCTTCGCAAATTCCGCTGAGAGCGCATAATTAATTTATGCTGCCGATAATGAAGGCAAATAAACTCACTTAAATGCGTCTGCTATGTTGTGCTACGTACGCGTAAAAGTAAAAATTTCTTCATATGTACATATGTATGCATGCATAAGTAGTTCTTGTTGTGCCGTTACTGCTTCACTGCGTATGCCACAAGTTTACACCGCCATCATCAAGTCGACATTTATGCACGCAATATGAAATGCATATGCACGTTTTGCGTCAGTGTGTGTATGTGCGTGTGTTAATTTCCGATGGTAAATGCGTTAAAATTCCATATAATCGATGCATGTAATTTCTCATAAATACTAAACGCATTAAAAAGGTGAAAGCTGGCTTTCAGCGCAAATTGTTTGCACAAACGTTGTTCTACTACGCGTGTTGTTGTAATTGGAAACCGGCATGTTTAAAAATGCTGATGGCGCAGAAAATTTGAGTAAGTGATACCTTAGTAATTAAAATATTTTAGACATTTTCTTTGAAAGTTATTGGAAACTTCTTTGAATTTACCTAAAAATCAATGTTTTTTGGTAAAATAATAAAAATTTTCCACTTCCCAATCGCAACTACGTATGTGTGCATAGTATAGGGCTGCCAGACGTTCTGGTTTTCCAGGCTTTGTCTTGATTTAGACAAATTGTCGTGGTGTCCTGGTTCACACTTAAATTGTCCTGGTTTTTTATTGAAGGTCAATGCAGACACTCTTATTTTTAGCAGATTTTTGCTATGAAAAAAGGTTAAGCTTTCTATAATTAGTAGTCGAAAATTGATAACGAAACGTTTTTTCTAACATGTTTAACATCTGGTGAGTTTACCTTCCTTCTCTTTAGTTTATTTGGTTAAAATCTTAATTTTATTTTTTTTTTTAAGTGCAAGTTTCTGATCAGGTACACGGCTGAGGGGTCATACACAAGAAATACCCAGTAGATAATTTCCTGGGCTATAATCTCATCCAGCCTTTCTGAAAGTTATTCCTTTCTCCTTAATTTTTTGTATGGAGCGGCACAAATTAAGAGCTTCTGCTTTCGCTATTCAAAAAAGAGCTTACAGAAGGGGGTTTGTCTTTTGAAGAAGTTCTTTGAAAGTATTTCTTAATTCGTAAAACTCATACTTTTTAAGGAATTTATGTAAGGTTCATATCAAATAGTTTTATTTAGACATAAAATGCTTATTGAATCTTACTTGTAATGCTAAGTAAATTGTTAATAGGAAACACCTTTCAAGGAAGCATGCAGGGAAGCACTTTTTTCAGTCCTTGTTGCGTCTTTTAGAATGGCTTCACTTAAGACATCCTACCTAAATTATCTTCAGGTTATGCATATACAAAATGGCAAAAATGATAATGAAGCGCGTTGTAGGGTATGCGGAAACTTGCTAATGGTGGTAAGGCAAACATTCAAGACCACTTAAAGGCTCCGCTTTTTCCAAGTTACGTCACCATCACGAGAAATGTTTTCTTTGATGATAAAAAGAAATTCATAACTTCAACGTTTCATCATCATAACTCATTCAGCTCTACGGATTGTGCCACAAAACTATATTGCTTATAATATTTGAACCAAATCAACTGTCCTAATAGGGAATATATGGGCACCATATTCACATGTATCTTCGTTTTTGATTTGGATGATAAGTGTTCTGGTCCGTGGGTTAAGGATTATGGCAGCCCTGGCCCTGGTTGTATTCGTGTTCGCCCTTGATTTCGTTTATACCTATGGTGGCGGACTCAAAAAATCAATGATGTATTTTCCAGTCCCTAATCGCACTAATAAGGTCCATTAAGCTGGTTCATGAAAGACTACAGGACAGGACCTTATATGCAATTCTAATACGGCTTATCTCGCAGTAGTTGGCGCAACTAGCAGGATCTACCACGTTGTGGATTCGGAAGAGTACACAGAGTTTCCAATATTGCTTTTGTTCTTCAGAGCAAATAGCGTTTAACAGCTTCCACATGTGCTCCACCAGTCCTTTGCCACCGTTTTTAAAGGTTCAGCCGGTTCCATTGGATCTAGGGAATTTTTGGGGTTTAAGGTGTTATTACCACTTAGAGGGTCATGAGCAGAGGTGGGCACTACCACAAACAATCGTGAGCTAAAAGTGAGAATGTGTTAGTTTACGTAATTCATTTTGCATGCTGTCGTGTTCTCATCACTGCGCTCTCGCTTGTATACGTACACGCGACGCTTACGCTCTTTTAGCACCTGCTAACTCTCTGCCCATGCCTGGTCATGAGCTTAGCCACTGTACATTGCTCTTTGTTCTTATTTAAGAAACGCGCCACCTGTCTCGCCATTTAAAAGCTTCTTCTCCGTCGGGGTATGCGCACAAATTAAGCTCCTGTGTTTGAACTTAACTTTGATGCTGATTGCGGCATTTTTTTTTTGCGAATTCGGGTGGACCTGGAGGTAGGGTGTCGGAGTCCCCGCTCAACTAAAACGCTGCAATGTTTTTGCAGCGATGCCCTGTCAATTGTATTGAATGTTACAGACGTGACGAATCCAAAATTGTGAAGGGTCTAGAAATGTCAGCCTCAAGCTCAAATAAAAAATAACTCCTGCCAACTTCTTCTTATTTGGCGCGATTTTGGCCGATTTGATAAAGCCAATTCGAAATTCCAAGTGAAGCCAAGTCTTTCTCCACTTCGTCTTTCCTTCCTCTGCCTCTGCAGTCATCAACGGGTTCCGAGTTAATGTTTTCAGAGCTGCAACGTCGGTGTCCATTCTTAGACGTTTGTGTTCGGACGTTAATGAAAAAGGAAGCGATTTTGATATGACCATCAAAGTCAACCGATTTGCGCAAATTGTAATACATGGAGATCAAATTCTAAACTAATACTAAAATAATGAAGTTAACAATATGTATTGTAAAACAAAACTAAAGGTTGGATTAACTTTAAAACAATTGTATATGTGCGTTCGGGATGTTACTTTTTTTTCCGTTAAAATTTCAATTTTTTTTAAGCAATATTGTTATATTTTATTAAAAGATGTAGTGCTTAAAACCAATGCTATTTAGAACTTTGTTTCAAAAAGTAAAAGGGGCAAATCAGATTTCTCAAATCGGTGTAAAAAGAAATATGAAATAACAATATTTTGACTATGCCATTTTCGACACAAAACCGCGAGAATTTGAATTGCATTTATTCTTTTCAGATTTTGGTTGACTATTTCTCGGATTCGCCCATTTGGTTAGGTACATTTTGCAAAACATAAGTACTTTTTTACAAGTGGTTAAGATCAGGGTTCGAAACCAAATGAAACATTTCACGAATGATTCGTCCAAAGATACAAAACTTTGCGATCAATTCGAATCGTTTTGTACATGAGCAAAACCAGAACCAGTACCTTTGCAAGCAAAAGAGTGCAAACAAAACGATTTCTGTTTCGTTCCTTGACGAGCATAGTTAGATCGTTTCAAACGATTCGTTTTCTTACACATGAAGAGCGTATACCAGCTATGCCCTTGTGTATGCTTCGTGCATATGCCATGTGTGTTTGTATTCATGTATGTACGCAAAGTATGTACATATGTATGTATAGTATACAAAACACAACAATGAGAGTAATTGCAAAACCAAATACCATAGAAACCATACAGGAATTGAAACATGCAACTTCTTAGTTCTTTATGCTGTTATGTCGAAATATGAAATTTATCAAACACGACAAAATCTTCATTTACGTTTAAAAACACGGGTTTTCGAACCTATGCGTATTTAAAAGCCTGTAACTTACTTGAATATCAACCCATGTTCAGTTCCTCATCACTTAAGAAAGAAGAAACTTAGACCTTTTAAATAGTGTGTGTCTATACATTTATGTATATCAGTTTAATTATACCTTTCATGGGCATGAAATGGTATAACTTTGGTCCGATGTTTGTAAGTACC
This sequence comes from Rhagoletis pomonella, assembly GCF_013731165.1. NCBI lineage: Eukaryota > Metazoa > Arthropoda > Insecta > Diptera > Tephritidae > Rhagoletis > Rhagoletis pomonella. The sequence continues at coordinate 59,911,660 of NW_023458557.1, forward strand.
AGAATAAGAAGGGATAGACCCTCTAAAATGTATACTTAAATGATCAGAACGTCGAGCTGAGCCGATTTAGCCATGTCCGTCTGTACGTCTGTCCGTCTGTCCGTCTGTCCGTCTGTCTGTCTGTCCGTCTGTTTGTATGCAATCTGGTCTCTCAGTTTTCGAGATATCCGGATGAAATTTGGTAGGTGGGTGTGTTTTTATAATGTATTAATCATTTGTCGGAACCGGAAGAATCGGACCACTATAAGATATAGCTCCCATACAACTGATTGTTCAGATATGAGTTTTTTCGTTATAACTTCTCCATTTATACAGCTAGGAACATGAAATTTTGCAATACTTCCACCCATTATCAACAGAAAACTTAGAGTGAAAATAACAAATATCGGGTCACTATAACCTATAGCTCCCATACAACTGATTGTTCAGATATACGATTTTTCGTTATAACTCCTCCATTTAAGTAGCTAGGTACATAAAATTTTGCACTGTTGTCACCCATTACTATAAGAATAATTTCAGCGAAAATGGCGAAGATCGGGTCGCTATAACCTATAGCCTCCATACAACTGATTGTTCAGATATAAGATTTTTTGCCATAACTTCTCCATTTATGCAGCTAGGCTCATGAAATTTTGCAATACTTCCACGTATTATCAACAGAATACTTACAGTGAAAATAACAAAGATCGCGTTACTTTTACATATAGCTCCCATACAACTGATTGTTCAGATAAACGATTTTTTGTTTTAACTCCTCCATCTATGCAGCTAAAAACAGGAAATTTCAAACTATTTTCACTCATTATAAACAGAAAGTTTACAGTAAGATTAACAAAGATCGGGTCACTATAACCTATTTATTGCCCCCATACAACTGACTGTTCAGATATGGGGTTTTACTGTAAAACTTCTTTATTTGGACAGCTAAAACCGATAAATTTCGTAAGCTATTTTCTAAATGATTATACAAAGTCTACTGAGAAAATTGTCAAAATCTATGCTGTATAAACTTTATCTCTTATACCACTGATTGTTCAGATACCAGTTTTTGTGATATATCTCATTTATGTAGGAAGCTAAACCCATTAAATTGTGTTACCGGTTTACATACCGATCACACAGCAGTGGAATCACTTAGATTGGTGCTATATAAGGTATATCTTTCATACCCCTGATTGTTTAGATATGATTTTTTAAATATATGTGAATATATACATTTTTTCAAATGCAGTAATCTGTTAAAGTAAAGTTTTCAGATGCTTATGAAAGGTATGAGGCCTTCGGCATAGCCGAAGACAGCGCTGCTCTTACTTGTTTTTTTTTTACTTTTTACACAATTTTTCAGCTTTGGCGATGTTTTTACGCATTATTTTATAAAGTGAACCTGACTAACTAAGTTATTCAGCCTTTCTGAAAGCGAATATTCGTTTTACTCATAATTAAACGCAATATTTGAATCAATTCAGGATTAGTATGGTTGCGTCATGCATAAAAACAAAGTTGACAAATTGTGAAAAGAGTTAAAAAAAACGTGTTTGCTGCGCATATATACGCAGATATTTTAAGGTTCATAAAGGCCCAAGTTTCTTCTTTCTTAAACGAGTGAGAAACTCGGTTGATAGTCAACAATTACAGGCTTTTAAGTGCGCTAACGTACAAAAAACCGGATTTTTAACCGCAAACCAATGTATTGGGGTGTTTGGTAAATTTCATATTTCGAATTTGGTTTTACTCAGCAAGACCTACAAAAATTATTACATCACTTCTAAGGCATTTCTGGGTGGCACACATAGTAATAAAATTGTGTTTTATGGACTTATTAAAAACCAGTATGAATTATGTAATTTTTATTTTGTATAATTAATAAGTTATTTTTTTTTGTTTTCATGAATGGTTTTTAATGTTTATTTTCTACTTTGATAGTAAAAAAATCTTATTGTAAGAAATCATTAATCACCCTTGTTTATTTTAAGAGGTAATTTAAATTTGATATTCTAATATATAGGTAAATCAGCAAAGTCAAGCCCTAATATGAATTTGTAATATATTTCCACAGTATCCACATGGTTTTCTATAGTACATTTTACCAATTACTAAGTTTGAAAATACATACATATATGTATGTACATATATGCACATTCATATATAGTACATTTAAATACCTAAATAGGTGCTTTCCCCAAATTAACCGGCTTTTCCATTTCATTCTTAGTAAGTATGATATCAAGCAAACGTTTGCGAATTATTCCTGCGAATTTTGCCACACCCAGCTGCGCGCTTTAGGTAGAACAAAACCCAATTCAACTAGAGTCAATAAGATTCATTTCATTTCAAATCGCCAAGCAAACGTTTGCGAATCATTCCTGAGGGGTTTGTCTCACCCAGCTGCGCCCTTTATGCTTCTGTTTCGTTTGCACTCGCGCACAAAAGCAGAACGAAACCCAATACAACTAAAATTTTCTTTGTTTGGGTTTCGGTTGTGTTTTGCTCTCTGTTATGAGAGAAACGAAACAAAACAATACGATTCATTTCGATTATTTTCGAACTCTGGTTAACCCTTTCGGTACATCTTGTTAGATTCGGGCTTTAAAAATCCGATTTTTTTATTAAATGATCCTTAATACTTAATATAATAACACTAAATTTACTTTTTTCCAAAATGTGATTCTAAAGTGTTTTTTAGAATGATGCCATATGGCATCATTTGTACTAACTGGTGTAAAAAATACGCAAAGATTTTTTAATATGGTATTTCATTTTATTTTAATTAAATTAAATAACACTACAAAAATTCGATAAATATAGTTGGAACATGCATAGATTTAATAACTCATTTAAAAAATTTACCAGTTGTAATTTACCAGTACAAATATATCGTTATTTGCTGGTGCGGATTTCAGCTCCTTCTAATATTATTGATGCCATATGGCATCATACAAATTTAAAAATATACCACGCGTTTATTAGCATTTTTTTTAAATCAAATTACAAGTTCTAGCAATATTTGACACTATTTTGGAGCTATAGCATATCTATTTGTTTTTAATGTATTGGGTTATTTGGTAAAATATAGTACTTTAATGTAGACCTTTCTAAGCAGAAGAAAATCGATATTTTAGTTAAGTTTTAAAATTGAAATTTTTCGTCTACTAAGGATAAAAATAACAATACCGCATAAAAATATAGTTTATAGAACTTCCCATTACAGTCTTGCATATAAAAATATAATTTGAGATAAGCTCATTAAATCTGTGAGTATTCAAAAAGGCATGACGCCATATGGCATCAAAATAGCGAAAGGGTTAAGATTACCTACGTTGAAAATACGACTCAGTAGCAACAAGAACAAGTAAGAGCAGCGCTGTCTTCGGCTATGCCGAAGGCTTCATACCTTTCATGAACATCTGCTAATTTTACTTTGACAGATTACTGCTTTTGAATACATCTGCATACATCGATAGAGGAGTTACATACCTACATATATAACAAATCGCATCTGAACAATCAGAGGTATGGAAGATATACCTTATATTAGCACCAATCTAAGTGATTTTCACTGCTATGTGATCGGTATGTAAACCGGTAACACAATTTATTGGGTTTAGTTTCCTACATAAAGGGGATATATCGCAAAAACTGGTATCTGAACAATCAGTGGTATAGGAGATAAAGCTTATACAGCATAGATTTTGACGATTTTCTCAGTAGACTTTGTATTATTATTTATAAAATATCATACGAAATTTATCGGTTTTAGCTGTTCAAATAAAGGAGTTTTACAGTAAAATCCCATATCTGAACAATCAGATGTATGGAAGATACAAATATGTTATAGTCACCCGATCCTTGTTATTTTCACTGTAAGTATTCTGTTAATAATGAGTGAAAATGGTGCGAGATTTCATGTGCCTAGCTGCATAAATGGAGGAGTTATGATACAAGACTTCATATCTGAACAATCAGTTGTATGGGGGCTGCAGGTTATAGTGACCCGACCTTTCTTATTTTCACTGTAAGTCTTCTGTTGCTAATGAGTGAAAACAGCGCGAAATTTCATGGTCCTAGCTACATAAATGGAGGAGTTATAACGAAAAATGTCTTATCTGAACAATCAGTTGTATGGGAGCTATAGGTTATAGTTAGCCCATCTTTTTAATTTTCACTGTAAGTTTTTTGTTGGTAATTATTGAAAACAGTGCGGAATTTCATGTTCCTAGCTATATAAATGGAGGAACTATAACGAAAAATTGTATATCTGAACAATCAGTTGTATGGGAGCTATAGGTTATAGTGACCCGATCTTTGTAATTTTCACTGTAAGTATTCTGTTGATAATGAGTAAAAACAGCGCGAAATTTCATGGTCCTAGCTACATAAATGGAGGAGTTATAACGAAAAATCTCATATCTGAACAATCAGTTGTATGGGAGCTATAGGTTATAGTGGTCCGATTCTTCCGGTTCCGACAAATGATTAATACATTATAAAAATACACCCACCTACCAAATTTTATCCGGATATCTCGAAAACTGAGAGACTAGATTGCATACAAACAGAGGGACAGACGGACATGGTTAAATCGACTCAGCTCGACGTTCTGATCATATAAGTATACATTTTAATGGGTCTATCTCTTTTTGTTCTGGTACTTACAAACATCGGACCAAAGTTATAATACCATTTCATGCTCATGAAAGGTATAAATATAGCAAAAGAATTAAGTGTGTGAAATGAGAGGAAAGGGAGAACTATGTAGCAATTCCAACAACAAAACAATTAGCAAAGGGTCGAATTTAGCTTTCTATGCTTTTTTGCAAAATATATGCATGAGTTTAGACGTTGCAGCGATAGGAAATGTTGTTTCCCATGTATTTCGTTGTTGTGCGTTTGCAAGTTATGCAATCCGTGCTACGTGCAAGATTTCGTGAATACCCCTAATCAGTGTTAAAAATGTCCCGCTTTATTTGCTGCACTATGCGCATTTAAAAAAAATGAAGGAAGCCAAAGGCAAAGTAAGAAACATATCCATTACATAGTTGGAGCAGTCATTTGGTGTTACTGCTGCTACACTTTCCGCAATAACTTCCACAAGTTGTTGACTTGCAGGTCCTCCCAAAATTTATATGGATATGTTCTTAATTTTTGAAAACGCTTTCTCCACCGGGCTCAGCATTGGTGAGTAAGTGGCAAACATTTTATCCTCATCTCAGACGCATCAAATCTTGTACTTGTCTGGATCTATGAATTTGCGCATTATCAATTATTAAAACAGCGTTTTGTGGCGAAGTCAGCTTTTCGTTAATGTATGGATGATTCCTGCACTGTTGAGGGCTAATACAAGAGATATGTTGCGACCTTTCACCGTGGGCACGGTTACCTAGGCTCTAGTACCTCTCCTTGAGCGAGCAAGAGATGGTCTGAGGTGCAAATTGAACCCATTTTCATCGATAAATATCACATGCTCACGGTTTTGTGGGACAGATTGTGTGAAGCTTAAGGCGTACTGTCTTCTTTGCTCAATCGTTTCTTCATTATTCATTCTATCATTCTCAATAGATGCCTTCTTAAGAGTTATCTTCAATTTTCTCAATCCATTATTTATAGCATTAGCACTTACAGAAATATGCCCATCGTCGAGTTTTTCTTTAATTGCTTTAACTGTGATCCCTGCATTTTCTTCCACGAATCTTTCTATTAATTCAATAACGTTAGGAGTTAGCTTTTTGGGTCTATTGCCCTCGCGTCGCGCAACAGCTCGAAGTTCACTATTCTGCCTTGAATACTTACGAATAATACTCTTCCTAGTGCACCAGTTTACGCCGGCCATTTCAGCTGCTTCTTTGACAGAGAACCCTTCTTCATAAAGATTGATCAGCACCTTTTTGTTTTCAAAAGGAACCTTTTCATAGTTGACTCGCCTTATTCTCGGTGGACGGGGTGAAACGGATGAAGTAGATTCTAAATCACGTCGCCTGTTACTAATGCGAGCCGCTCTTCTCGGTACGACGGGTGAACTAAGATCACTTCCTGAGTCACTCATTTCAATGTTGGTACAGAACGAGGTAAAAACCGCGATCAACACACCCTGCAAATGCAGCCTTTGGACAATTAAGCGGTAACATGAGCTTTGTTTATCATACTAAGGGCCGTTTTCTCATCCAACCTTTACTTTACCGGCCACTTTATCGTCTCGATATACGAGTTTTCGTTTTCTCATCAGCGCATTAAGTTCTCGAAGCGATAAACTGTTGCTCACCCGATGCAACCTTTAAAAATTTGTACCCAACTTTAAATTTTGGTTCGGTTTTGGTTCATGAGTCAGATATATTAGATATTGCAACCAAGGTTTTGGTTTTTGCTAACAGTTGCTCTTGCTCATATTTGCTTATGCTGCATTGCCAACCTTTGAAATTTTAGGACGAATGTAGTGAAGTTTCACTCTCGGAAATGTAGTGAAGTTTCACTCTACAGAATAACAAATTTATTTTTACAAGTAAGTTAAGAAAACGAAAACACTTTAAAGTGAGGAACAATTTAACTGCCCTGTTAGTAAAGGCAACTTTACTGCTTACATTAGAAAACGGCCCTAAGGGCCGTTTTCTCATCTAAGCTTTAGATTACCGGCCACTTTATCGT
>NW_023458557.1:59918398-59919713 GCF_013731165.1 Rhagoletis pomonella
CAGTTGGCATTTCGCCAAAAATGCCACTTTGCGACGTTTCGTGAATCGCACTAGTAGATGTATACATTGACACTGTGCAAACGCTGTAACTAATGCCAAGGGCACTCACTGCATTCAACAGAGTACTGAAAAAAAAACTTAATTAATTTACTACTCTGCCAAATTTTAGGATTTTTTGCAGATTTTTTCGACAAACCAAGTAACCGTAGAGTAACTCTATTGTGGCTAATGATCTAACAACAGAGACAACGGTTTTTGTGGTTGTAGGTACTGACAAAATTGAATATAAAAAAGTTTTTAATGAAAGAAATTAGCGAACTGTGCGCCAACAAAGCCATGAAGCAAGTAGCGGCGTTGTAGTTTGAAGACAGATAAATATGAATACATATTTATATGAATGTACTTTGACATCCAGGGAAACTAATTTCAGATGTAGCTTAGGCAATCTGTATTTACCGAAGTAGTCCACAAAGGAGAGATGCAATTGGGGAGGTTTTTGGTCTCGGCCTAAGTCGACGAACAATTGTAGAGCCAAACAAGACAACCAAGTTCTCTAGTGCAGAACACTCAAATTCGTCATGAATATGATCAACGGGATCCTTCTTAGCGAGAAAATCCATATATGAATTTGCATTCATATTTTGTTCACATGCCATGATTTGATGGTAAATCGTATGCAATAATATTTCAAGTTCTACAAAGGCCTTAAACGTAATATATCACATGACAACTTAGGCTTGTTCGCTGCGATTGCCCTACAGTGGGGCACACTTCGACGATATCCCTGAGAGCGATCGCCGACGTTGGGCATGCCTGCCAATCAGGCGATGTTCTTTCGGGGCGCCGTGCAATAAAGCCATAGGAATAACGCCGTATGCCTTTATTTCACTTCACATGGAGAAATAAGCCATATGGCCGTATGCCTTTATTTCACTTCACATGAAGAAATAAGCCAAAAAAAAAAATTTTGCATATGAGAAATAAAGCCATACGATCTTATTTCAATAAAAAAGTAAATGTTGTCTCTTTAGCGGCGGTCCGCGTTGACTCGCCATCCCGCGCCACAATCGCACCGCGTACCCCTCGTATAAAATTATTGCTTTGTTCATTCTTTTTTGATGATATTCATATATATGCACATACATATAGCATTTGCACATTAAGTTAAACTTTTGGCAAATAAATTTAATCTTTTGGCAAATAAAATTAATGTTTTGGCAAATAAATTTAATCTTTTTGCAAATAAATTTAATCTTTTGGCAAATAAAATTAAACTCTACTGTAGTACTAAACAGTGTTTGAAAAAGTAAAAAAA
>NW_023458557.1:59919813-59937759 GCF_013731165.1 Rhagoletis pomonella
TCCAACGCCAAAGCCAACGCGAAAGTTCTATGTGGACCGGCCTTAAGTTGCGTCATTTTAGTTTGTGTTGGCAGACACTAATCTAAATAAGAAGTCAGATAATAAAGTATAAAATTTTTCGATATACAGACAAATTTGGCTTTTTTGAGATCTGAATAAAGCGCTCTCACTTAATGTAAATTTTGATTCGACTTAAAGGGTACTCACAAGATATCGTAAGCGTCTTAAAGTCGTAAAATTTTTCAACGAAAAATAATAGAAAAATCTTGTAACAACCGCGCTAAGTACACTTATCATAAGAAGCGAACACCACCAGTGTTTCTGATAATATTTACGATCGCCCAAGAGCTTTAAAGTTTCAAAAAATCTCGCAAATTATGGTTATTGTATACTTTTTTAAAGATTTTCTAAACAAATTTTGAGCCCATTAAATTTGAGTTTAACAAAAAGCAAGTTAAAAATCATTAAAAAATCTTGTTCATTTTTGGCAATTTTTTTTTGCCGGTATTCTCTTCCATATAAAAAATAGTCTTACATACTTTGTATGGAAAAACTTCGTTGCAACTCTTAGCAAAAAAATTGCAAAAAATCAACGAGACTTTCTAGCTAATTGAAACTTACACTTTGTTATTACTAAAATTTAATCGGCTAAAAAACTACATACTCAAAATCTTTTTAGAAATCTTCATTTGGGTGTTAAATATTATAGGCGGCATACAAAAAAGGTCTGGTGGACAAAATTAGAAAGGACTCGAAACGAAAAAGTAGGGACAAGAAAGAAAACAACGATACAGCTTGGGAAGTGTTAACTTACACGGGTAAAATGACATACAAACTGGCCAAGGTTTTCCAAAAATTCAACATTCGCACATCGTTCAGGACCAGGAACAACGTCGGAAGGATACTGAACAACAGCACAAACGAAGAGGACACTCTAGATAAGCAGGGTGTATACAAATTAACGTGTGAATGCAAGTGTAGCTACATAGGGCAAACTGGCCGTAAGATTAAAACAAGATTCCGCGAACATATAAGAGACTACAATAAGAGGACACAAAAACCAAGCGTGACACCAGAATCAAACTTCGCAAATCATATGTTCGAAAATAAATGTACACCAATGAAAATTAATAAGGCAGCCAAACTCCTCCACGTGCAGCATAAAGGACGGCGTTTGAACATATTGGAAAACATGGAGATATATAAGCAGCAAGCATTTTAAAGGAGAATTATAAACGAACAAACAAACACCGTATCCGATGTAATATTCGAACCAGTCAAGATGCTGTACGAAAAATATGAGAAGACCCCCGGAAAAAACGTCAACGCGAAGATACATACCCACGGCGCAGAAACCAAGAAAATGAAAATAGCGGATTTCTATCTGCTGGCACAAGCAAGCAACCTTATAACTGCTAAACGGAACATTAACCGACGCAATCACGAAACCCACGAAAATAAAAATAACGCCGGAGAATACAAGCAACCAAAAGTCGATGATCAGACACGAAGATTTTTGTTGTGGAAACTCGAAGCTTGTAGGGGAGAGAGCGACGAGGAAAGGGGACGGGTACCGAGTCGCCCGTACTCGGGAAACACGCTTTGTGCTCTCGTTCGTCTGAGTAAATCAAGTTGGCGATTCACAGCTGACAACAACAATTGCGTACAAAAGAGTTTCTGTGTGTGAATTCAAAGGGCAACACCAAAAGAGAAATCGCCGATAAAAAGAAACACGAGTTTCCGTGTTTGAACGCAGACAAAAGCACCTACCTGCGAGATAATGAAACAAAAGCGGTCGCACTTAGATGGGTATGCATCACCTGTTTGTCTCCAAACCAAATTTGACAAGGGATGACGGGAAATCGTTCCACAATACATCAGTTTCAAACTTTTTAATTAACATTAAAAAAAGAACTTATGTAATACGATAAGTGCCAGTTTGAATAAAATATTTTAAAATTTGCACTGATTTTTGAATTTTGTGTTTGCTGGCGGTGATATGCAGAGATTTCATTAAACTCAAAAATGATTGCATTTTTAGACAAAGTTGTGTATGTAATACAAAACTTGATGGGGATTTTGAACTGAACCGAACCTTTTTTTGATCGGTTATAAAAATGGTTCGACTCGTGGTTCGGTTCGAAGCCCGAAAAAAAGCGATGGTTCGGTTCAAAACCGGTTTGTAGTCCTGGTGAAAATAAATATGTGTTAGTTACTCCAACATGACTCCCGGCATGACTCTGAATGATTCAACTGTGTGTAGTCGAAGGCGAGTCAACACGTACACAAATGACTAGCGAGTGTCAAAGGCACCGTGTATGCCGCCTATTATTCTATTGAAAAAGGGTTTAGCAGGGTTTAATGTGATCATTATTTTTTTACTCCACTTCAATGTGTTACCATGTAGTTATGCTCAATGTGCAAGTTTCAAGCCGCGTTTTATACTCGAGCGCACTTGGGCGCAAGGGTATTATATCTTTGTTCACATAAACGTTGTTGTAACAGCCTAAAGGAATTGAAATAGATATAGGCATACATAATGCTCAGAATGAAAAGGTAAATCTATTAAACCGTGACTCGCTGTTCGTCAGTCCGTCCGTGCACACGATAATTCGAGTAAAAATTGGGATATTTAATGAATCTTGGTATGTTTACTTCTTTTGAGCCAAGGACGGATGGTATTGAAAATTTAAAAAATCGGACAATCCCTATCGGCATATAACAGTAGTTTACAGAAATCCGAAAACTGCGATATTTTGGAAAAAATATCTCCCATACTTGACACAGTTGTAGATCTTTATCAAGCATACCAAATGGCTGATTTTAAAAATCGAACCATAGTTACGCCCATATCCAATATAACTACGGTGACCATATTTATAAGAACCGAATATGGGACAAAAAATAATTTAGCAAATTTTTTCCACACTCTTTTCCCTGAAACAGTATCCTTATAATAATATCACAAATTTGTACGATAATTTTCTCGAGACTTTTGCCCCGTAAAATTTGTTAAAAAATTCGTTAAATTTTAGTAAAATAAAGTGCAATTTTAAGTCGGTAAAGGTCTGATTATGCATAATTCGCATAACTTCGCACAACTTCTTAAACGGAACAAATTTATCAGTACTACCAACCTTATGCATCGACGCAATAGGGTTTTGGTTTCTTCAGGTAAGCAGATTTATTTTCAGAAAAATTCGCTTAAGTAGTTTTAGTGGGGTATATTTGTAATCCAAATTAAGTCGACACTAAAGTTCTTTGCAGTTTGACATAATAAAAAATACGTATACATACATACATATATTAGGTGATATATTTACTAGAAAGAGCATAAAAATACATTTTATTTGATATATAATTTTATATAGTTAGGTTTAAGGACAATATTGTAGTTAATAATTTATTGGATATAAAATGATATTTTAATATGAAATGAAAATTTGGAATAAAACAAGTAATTTTTAGCAAAAAAAAACCGACTTCAACTCTCATAAAAAAAAAAATATATATATATATATATCTCATGATCCACTGATCGGATCTTAACCAGATTAGTATGGGACCACCTCTGAGACACTACCCAGCAAAAAATCGGTAATCGCTTTTAGTGGTAACGTGTTCTAGAAGGCATAGCGTTATAATGCCTTCGAATTTTTTCGCTTCTTTTAGGCATTGCCAGTAATGCAAAGTAGAATGTCCTACAATATTTTATTTATCTCGCTTCTTCGTTTCATTTCGGGGAATGCAAAGTAGAATGTCCTATAATATTTATTTTTTAATTCGTTTATTTGCTTAATTTCCGGGAATGCAAAGTAGAATGTCCTACAATATTTTATTTGTTTCGCTTCTTTGCGTCATTTCAGGTAATGCAATGTAGAATGTCCTACAATATTTTATTCGTTTCGCTTCTTTGCTTCATTTCGGGGAATGCAAAGTAAAATGTCCTACAATATTTTATTTGTTTCGCTTCTTTGCTTCATTTCGGGGAATGCAAAGTAGAATGCTGCATCGTAGTCAGCTGAAAAATGGAATGAATATCCAAAAATTCTTTTTCTACCGTTACTTTCTGTGGAAATTTGTCTCGCATAAAAATCATGTTTTGCTTTGTTCAGTTTGCAGCGAAGTTGAAGTCAGTCAATGAAGTGACGTCCAAGAGTGAGGAAGTACAATTTTAAGCTTAATTAAATATGCATGTATGTACATACCGATTTTAAAGAAAATAAATAAATACATACATATGTACGCTGATTTATAAAAATTTTAATTAATTTTAACCTTTTAAGACATTTTCTGATTTCAATTTAATATAAATAAGTATGTACTTATCTAGGCATTCTACATTAATTTCTCTGTAAGGCATTCTTTGTTCGCTTCTCTGGATTCTGTTTATCCATGCGTTCTCCCTTCGTTTGAAGGTAATGCTGCGGGTAAGGGCTTACCTCCAATGACATGCCCATGTTAAAATAAGGCCTTCTTGAAGCGAAACGGTAAGCGATTCCCATCGCCTAGCTCGTTTCCACTTTCGTTTTTGTGGTAATCGTGTTTTTTTGCTCGGTACCTTTCCGATGCAAATTATCGAAATCGGTTGACGTGGTCCAAAGTTATGCGGTAACATACAAAAATAAAAAATAAAAAATAAAAAATATTCCGATATTCTGATAACCTCCTTCTTTTTTGGAAGTCGGTTAAAAATAGCGAGATATTTTCTTCCAATTGTTCGCCAGCAGAGCTTTTTTTCTTTTAACATTATAAATCATATATTTAATTAAAGGTGTTTTTGTGCTCTTTGCTATCTTGTGCATATCTTTTAATATAGTTTTTTTAAGAGAACAAATTTTATTGAAAAAAATTGCCATAATTTATATATACATATATGTTGTATACACATATAAAATCAAAGGACTTTCAATTACCTTTCCAACCCTATCCATACTTTGAAAATTGGTTCAAAACTTTTCAAAATATAAGCTTTTGAAGATATTGAAAATTCAACGTTTACCCTCCCTAGCGCCGCTCCTATGAATTTGCAACAAAACGGAATGTATTCCATTAAAATCAGAGAAAAGCGTCGGGCCATGCTCATTTTTTATTTTTTTTTTAACCGGGAGGTTATCAGTTCATCGGAGTTTTTTTTGATGTATGTTACCGCATTACTTTGGACTACGTCAACCGATTTATAATTCTTTTTGCAATAGAAAGGTAGTGTCTCAGAGGTGGTCCCATACTAATTTGGTTTAGATCCGATCATTGGATCATGAAATATATATACATATATATATCTTTTTTTATGTCGGTTTTTTTTTGCTAAAAATTACTTGTTAGCTCAACGGGCCCTATTCTTTACTTGTTCCCAAAATTACATAGATGGAGTCGTGAATCCCCCTAATATTCCTTCCATGCATCTCTGTAAAAAATAATACTATTGGTACTAATGCAATTGAAATGTCACTTATGACAACGTAAAGCAAAATCTAAACTTAACAGATCGCAAATTTTTTACAAGTTCTGCTAATTTCTGGATAATGGAATACATACAAACTGCAATCAACAGATTTTCACCTGAAATTTATGCGAAGTTTTGCGAAGTATGCATAATCAGACCATAAGGCCTACCACTAATTTTTGGCAATTTGGTTTGTTGACGGTTTTACGCATTTTTTCACACAAAGTAAGTATGTTCGACCTTTTTTTTGAAAGAGAAGCAAATGAGCAGCACTTTCCACGCGCACTTTATTATACTCAATTTTAGTGAGTTAAAAAACTGCAAACCAAATTTTTTTCTAAAGATTATAATTAAAAAGTCTGTAATTTTGGCGAAACATTACAGAATTAATTTTTATAGTTTTTTGCACAAAGTTGGAAGTTTGTAAATAATAAAAATTAAATGAACTAAGGAAAAAAAATCAAAACTTACTAAAATGTCGAGTCTTAATTTCCATTTTGGCCACTGTATGTATTCCTCACAGGCATTCAGATTAGAAAATAATAACTGTTTATAAAGAAAATTACGATCATATACCAACATCACTTAAAACTCGTTCATAGGCATGCCATTTTAATGAGCTGTTAAGGCGTCGGAACACCGAATACTGGACAAATACAGGATATTAAAAGAAATACAGAACATTTGGCGTCCCGTATAAAATAAATAAATTACCAGGACAATAGGTCAAAAAAGAGGGCTGTCCCGTATAATACGGGACGGGTGGTCACCGTACATATAACGGTAATTTAGATAAATATAAAATCTGCGATAAATCAGTAATTACTGAAGCTAGTTTATTAAAAATGGATGTTTTGTAAATAACTCTTTAGCAGGAAATACGATTATAAAAAAATTTTGGAAAATGGTTGTGCCACTGCCATCTATGAACCCATATGTGTATCTCGGTAATCGTTCTACATATCAATTCGTGTCAAACTCGATGTAGTAATTATCGCCCTTGATACAAAATCAAAAGAAACAACATTACAGTGGAATCTTATGTTGTTCGCCTAAAATTAGCATTTTATCCCGCTAAAATGTAAACGGCTAAAAACTGCATACCAAAAATTTTTCCAAAAACTCCGAATATAAGGGTAAACATTTTTGAGTGTAATTGGTAGGTTGTAGTTGTAGAATTTTTATAATTTTTGTACAGGTTTGAAATGTGAATTTATATGGTAAAACACGATATATACACATTAAATAAACAAAGAAAAATAGCGAAAACTGCACCGCAAGGGTATACATTAGGGCGGGTCAATTTTCTTTTTATTATGAGCGTACAATATAGCAGGATTCTACATGTATTTCTTAAAAAAATTGCCGAAGAAACCATGGGTCTAAAATCAATTTAGAATTTGCCAAATTGTGAAAATAGGTTTCGAAAAAAGTGATAATTTTCACTGTTGCACCCTCTAGCGGAGGTTTTAAGAAAAGGGTAAATGCTGAAAGGAACTCCTTATAAACAAAAAAAACAACTCTTATAGTATGCTTGTTTTTACAAAATTTAATAATTTGCTTATTTTCGCAATTCCAAATTGATTTTAGAGCCAAGGGTTTTTCAGCAAATTAGCTTAGAACTTCACGTAGAAATTTTTAGATAATTGGCAACCAGCTTCAAAATTGTTTATTATGGTTTAGAGTGCATTTACCCGCCTTTCGCTGCTAATCGCTCAAGACATATATATGTTTAATGGCGTTTTCTTTTCTCGAAAAAAATTTCACCTTCTTATATGGCAACATTATCAGAGTGCTACATTTTAAGGAAAGAGCACGCAATATGCATGTGAAAATGCTGAGAAAAAAACACGAAAACTTAACAGCCCTGGCGCAAGGCAGAATAAACGCAATATTATTTCAAGAAAAGAAAACGCTATAAGTCACTAAAGTTTAGACATGTGGCAACCCTATTAAGAAGTTTGTATTTTTTATTAAACCGGATGAAGTAGTATGAACGATATGGCGCTGGATTGACCAGATACAGTGGTTTTAGCTTTTAAAATCCCCCTTTTTAATGATTAACAAAATTTTAATAACCTAACTAGTTTTTGCGCGTACGTGCGCTTCCCTTCATCGCATGAGGTCTTAATTATTCAGTTGGTAATTCAAAAATACCTTTTAGAAATAAGCATGTATATAGACTAACATTTAAGTGGAAATTAACTTTAATTTAATATTTTACTTAATTCTCGTTTAAATTATTTTCAGTTTCAATAAGCTATTTATTTAATTGTGTAAAATGTGGTTGTAAAACAGACTACGCCAACGAAAGCTTTCATTTCTACTGAGAGCTTTTGAAAGCTTTGGCACGCTGTGTTGTAAAAGCAGGGCTGGTATACCAGTAAGCACCATATACACAATGATCAGATGATTAAACGTGTAACACCTCTGAGTGTGGTTATTCTGATTTAATTCACAAACAAAAACAGATTGAAATGGATTGGTGAGACCAAAAATTGGAAAATCAAATTATTTTTCACTTAAATGAATCTGGTGAAACTGGCTGTAAGTCCTCAAATTTCTAACGTATTCAATTATTTTAATACTAAGCCGAATGGATTTGAAGTCCGAATTTTTATATATATATAATAGCTTCCATGTTTGCTGTAACTGTCAACAACTGCAGTAATTGCTATCTCCGTTTTGGTTTGACTTTTTGCCTTACTCTTACTGCTCTATGCTGAACCTACTTGTGGCTTATGAAATACTATGCTTGTAAGTATATATGTATGCTCATATGTATGTATGTTTGTACATATGTATATATGTATGTAGGTGTGTTCTTCGGGCATTAATTTGTGAACCACTTGTGTACTGCATTGCCATTGTGGTAAGTGCGGTGGCCTATTCGTAACACTACGAATATTATGATTAAGTATACGCAGTGTCGCGTATGAAATGGGGATATGACATACAAACTAGCAAATACACAAAATATAATTGGGATATTCACGATCCGGTGCATACTGTCTAGCATGGTGCATAGATAGCATAAATAGCACGGTTGGATAATTTTGTTGTTTTTTTATGTGTTCAAACAAAAAGAAAATTAGCCAATCATGCTATTTATGCAATCTATGCACCATGCTTACGGTGACCATCCGTCCTTTATTTTAAAGTACAGTCCTTTATTTTAGCCCCCTGTCCTTTATATTTTTTTTTTCAAAATAAAGGACGCCTTTTGTCCTTTATTTCTTAAACTGTCCCTTATATCAGCTCTGCATTTTTCAGAGGTAAAATTTTAAACACAGAATATGAAAAATAAAAATATCCCTTATATTCGCACCCCACTTAAGGGTTTCTACTTAATCGGTAATCTTTGTACAATCTATAAGCACAGAGAAAGATGTGCCCAGGATCGTGTTGCACGCTGAGTTTCCACTTCCACTGAAAGATAACAATAAACCCCCTGCTACACAGTGGTTAAAAACTGGCATTTAGTGATCGTAGTTCACTGGAGCCTTAATTGTTTTTCACTTAATTTGATTATTTTGCCTGAGCCTGATTTGTGAATTTTTATTTAATTATATTAAATTTTTTAGTGCAAAATGCAGTAAAAGTAGCAATTTTCAAGAAAATGTGTTCTCCTGTTCCAGTGAATAAATGTTACACTAGTTGAAAAGAATTGTGAAAAAATTACACAAAAATTTTAAATGTTATAAAAAATTTTCACCAAAATAAATATTTTTTTTTAGTTTTTAGTAAAAATTGGTTGAAAAATGAAGGCTGCGGTGATTTATGAACATTCAATTCCAATTTTGAACCACTGTGTGCTGGCTTCGTTGTGCAGTATGAATTATGGTAAACACATTTTGCTGGCAAAGGATGGCGAAGGCCTTGAAAAGGATTTGGCTTAATTTTTCGCTACAGCAGGGGAACTTGTACAATTAAATAATATAGTTAACTGGTAAATATTTGATTTAAATTACGATATGGTTAAGGTACTTTTCTCATACAAGTTGTGTGTGCGTATTCCCAAATCATTTTGAAAAAAAAGTCCTTTATTTTACGTTGGTTAATATGGTCACCGTAACCATGCTAGACAGTATGCACCGGATCGTGAATACCCTTAATAAAAATTCCAGTGCATATAAAAGACACACCGGGTGCTTGCTTACACAAGCGTTGAAACAAAAACTCAAGTCTAAATAGAAAGCCTTGTTTCGCCAGTACGCCATAAAAGGTCAGAGCCAGTCATCCCGTTTTGATCCATATACTTCAAAAGGGATACTTGTTTGTGCATATTTTCGGAAGATGCTTTATTTTTTCGCTTATTTCGCGAGATACTTAAATTTTTCTCGTAGTACAAATTTTGATACATGTTAAAGATAAAATATTTATGTATGTATGCTGTGGAAGCTTTTAAAATTTGAACGAAAATATTGAAACATTTTGGGGTTGCGTAAAATATTGTAGCCAATTCTGATGGGATTTGCCCCGTATAATCCAAGTCTGAGCGTAAAGATATTATTGGCTCTAGTTTTCGAGCAACTTAGGTTTAAAGATGCCGAAAAATGAGTTTTTGGACATTTTCGAGCCTCTGTAAAATAATAAATTAATGCAATATATCTGTATGTGTGGGAGGATATGAAAGCCTAAACACTGCCCTTTCATACACAAAATTAAAAAAATTATGGTTAAAGGGTTAACGGCCTTTATCCACAAACTACAGAAATTCCTGCACCAATCTTTGAAGTACAACTCGAGGTTTAATGGATTAATCACCAAATATAGATATATTGCATCAATTTATTATTTTAAAAAGGCTCAAAAATGTCCAGAAATACGTTTTTTGGCACCTTAAGCCTAAGTTGCTCGAAAACTAGAGCCAATCTAATATCTTTAGGGTCAGACTTGGATTATACGGGGCAAATCCCATCAGAATTGGCTATAATATTTTAGTCAACATAAGCTTGTTTAAATTTTGTTGGCCTGTAATTAACGTAAATGATCGACAGCTCATAGTTTTAAGTATGTTCATATATTTTAATTCAAGTTTATATAAAATCTATATGTACATATTATTTTTGTTCGTCTCTATATAAGATTAAAAACAATAATCTCTTTTTTGATAGATTGTCACAATATGTTAAATATTTTTCTTCATGTACATACATATGTATGTGTATGAATGCGAATTACATGATTTTTCGGTTATTGATAATAATAAAAACCAAAGGTATGAAACCAAATAACATTTTTTTAAGTTTTTTCTATCTTGATACTTTGATACTTAAATAAAAAATGTTGGATACATTTGATCCATTTTTTGTTTCTTTTACGATACGATTTTTCATAACGTCGCGGCAACACTGGTCACAGCCAAATCTGTTTACTGACGAGTAAAGTTTTACTGGCGAAGAATCGTTCGATAAACAGAACCCTATGGTGTACGCTCTGTCATCACGACATGCATCCGAATTCGTTCCGAGGGCTCAACGTGTCCATCGCTCAGCCCGTGTTTTGGTGTCAACAAGACTACGCTCAGCTCATAAGTCAAAATCGACACCAAATCATATTCCGAATTTCACTTCTACGACTGATTGGTCACCTGTTAGCCCAGACCTCAATCCAATCCACTATACATTATTGTCCGTTCTAGAGGCCATTGCTTGTACTTATTACTTGACACCCAAGTATACAAAATTTGTAAAACTCTAAAATCTAAGCCAAGCAAAAACCTTAAAGATCATGTATGCATTTATACTTCAAACCATTGCAAAATTCATGTAAGACCCGCAAACATCAACACTTATTTTCATTTTTGTGTGGTACATTTGCATATTTGTACTTTCTACTTAATTAGTTCTTTTTGAAGATTTATATCTGCACGGCGGACAACTGCATTGCTTCGGCTTGATGCTTTTCCATATTACTCTTTAGTCCACACATTATCTCTTTTTTAGAATTTCAGTCATATGTCATCTGTCACTCAAACACTCAAACTTGTTGCCTTAATCCTTCAAACTTTCCCAAAACGAAAGCACGTTCATGTGCATGTACATATGTATGTATGTGTGTATGTGTGTACCCAACTTCATTCTTCATTGGTCCATTTATACATGCACTCTTACGGTAGTTGACTAAAGTTGACTCGGTTAATCTATGATCTTTGGCTTCCGCATTTATTTTACCAGTGACTACAGTGGCACACATAACACAAAGATGATATATGATGCATTGACATACATATGTACATACATACCAAAAATCTGGCATAAGTATACACAGTAGTGGGATTCATGAAACATCGGAAAGTTTTATCAACTGCGGTATTTGTTGCAAAATTTGCCACCTTGCAGTACAGGTGATTACTTTTGTATGAAAACTTTTTAAGCCGAAAAATTGCGACGCATACTATTTGAGCTAGAAATCATTGCAAACTCAATTAGCCCAGTCAAGTTAGCTCAATAAATAGGGGTCAAGTTTAAACCCCCCTCTGGTAAAAAATATTTTAAGATCTCAAATGAGTAGTCCACTTGCAAACAGCGTTATGTGATTTTATAATAGTAAGCCATAAATTAAAAAAAAAAAAACGTCTACAACAACAAATAAAAACCAAATTGTATCTTTTGGTTTATTATCCGATATTTTGATAAATAAGAGCCTAATAACAATAAAAAAACAAAATCGCAGTATGGTAGTTTTTGCAAATTGTATATATAAAAAATTAATATAGCGAGTTTTGAAACAGTAACTTTTACATGGCTAGCTTTTTTTTAGCTTTTCGCGTTCTCTCTTCCATGAAGATTGGTCTACTTCTTTTTTACGACGTCTTCCACTAGGCACCGAAACTACTACGTTTTTTTTTGCAGTTTTCTAAGTTCATCAAAAGATGGAGACTTTTGAGCTTGTATAAATATGTACAATAAATATTATAGCGACTTTTGAAAGTGTATTTATATATATGTACATACAGTAAGTATTATAGTGACTTTTGCTATCGAAAAAATTTTACATAGAGCACTTTGCAAGTTGACTACTCAAATATTTAAGATCTCTTTTCAGATATAGTAGTCGAGAGATCTAGGTTTAATTTAAGCCAGGAAGGTTCTATTACCTTTTGTTTCTTTGCTAGAACTTCTATAATATTGGAAAACCCGCGATTTTTTGACACTTTGACCCCATTTTTTTCAAAATCTGGAGCTGAAGGAAACTTTATGCTTACGGATTCGTAATCAAAACCAAAAAATTCGACCAAAAACAGCTTAAACGTTTGCCGTACCAAATTTTTTTTTTATTTTTGTTGGCCTGTGTTATCCCTAAAAAATTAGCAAAAATTCAGATATCCGTTTTTTCTACAGAAATATTTCCTTATGTGGTCTAAGTATAACACCCTTCGCTTCCCTATCTATATATATAATACGCGAAGGCATTTTTTGTGCAGCGTAAAAGATCTGCACCGTTCGTTCGATTTTCACAAATAAGGTGTCAATTTAAAGGGCTTAAACTGCAGAGTTGCAGTAAGGTTCCAATTTTTCGAAAGGAGTTGCCACCTGTTAAGAAATTAAGCTCACGTTATTAAAAAAGTTAAACAAATTGTTACAATATGGGTATCAACCGAATTGGTTTTGAAAAGGCTTTGTACCTCAGCTACGTGTAGTGGGGTTTCCACATGTTTAAAAAATCTAATTCAATTTTAATTAAATGAATTAGGTAAGCGAATAAGGTATCATCATATGGGTGCCAGAAAAAAGAGGTTTGAGAAGGTAATAGTTTGAAATTATTTTGGAAAGGGTTGCCACCTGTTTAAAAAGTTGAATTAAATTAATTTATACCCAAGTTAAATGAAATTAAAAAATGGTTGTAAAATGAAAGAGTTTTATGAATAATTTAGTTTAACAATTAACAATATTTTTGATGTGTCTGAAGGTTGTCATCAGTTTAAAAGGTTAAACTCAAATTATTGAATAAGTTAAGTGAATTACAAAAAGATGGTTATCAATCTAAATGGGTTTAAAACCCTCTATTTCTGAACAACATTTACTAGGGTTGCCACGTGTTGAAAAAATTTCGTTCCACTTAATTCATTAGATACTTGAAATATTTATAACAATGTCATACGAAAGATATTTAAAAAGATTTTAGCTCGAAAATTATTTTGAATAGGTTGCCGCCTGTTCTGAAATTCGAATTTAATTTAATTATATGCAATTTTAAAATCTAGATATCAAACACGTGTGTTTAGAAATATTTAGCTTGAACGTTTAGAATTTTTGTGGGTTCCTAAAGAGGGTTGCCACCTGTTGAAAAACTTAGATTAAAATTAATTAATAAGTTAAATAGATTGTCAAAATATGAGTATCAATCTAAATGAGTTTGAAAATAATTTATTTCTGAACCGTATTTAGGAGAGTTGCCAACTATTTCAATATAATTGATCAGTTAATTGAAATATGTAAAACGAAAGAGTTTATAGAAAACCTTAGTTGATAATACTTATAATTGGGTTGCTGCATATTTTTTTTTTTTTTTAAGGTCATTCGATTTTCATACACCGTTATTTCGAATTTCCAAAATGAGAACTCAAATTAAAGAACTGGGTTTGTGCATAGATGTGTAATAAGGTTTTATTTTTTGAAGCTAAAGCTTTTTAGCGGTATCGAGTGGTTTTATGAAAAGAAAAACCGACACCATGGGTCTTCGCTCATAAATGTCTTTTTTGGGGTTTTAAATAGTGTTTCAACCTGTTTAAAAAGTTAAATTCAATTTTGGCGTTTTAACGCCATGCGGGTTCGCTAGTTTAGTTATGGTTTTGCAAAATAACTCAACGAATATCATCATGCATGTGCATTAGACTGCCCTTATTTTGCAACTTTATCCTACAAAGCAAGAATCCCCCCATAAAGGTTCATTTGATCATAAAAACGTGACCTGCGCAAAATTTTTAAAATCGGATAACGGAAACACGTGCCTCAAAGGCCCTAAAGTTCAGAAAATTCATGGAATTTTTCACACAGTGGTCAATATTTTGCCTATAAGTCAGTGGGAAATGTATTATATTTTAATGGCACTTAATGGAGTTTTATCCCCCGATGTCAAAAATAGCTACAGTATTTTAAACCTCCCCATCTTTTAAAGTTATTGAGATTTTTCTGTGAAAACTTCAGCATGGCGCCTCAAATATGGCATCTAAACTAACCGTAAACTAGATTTCGCTTTACAACTATGGCATTTGAATATGCCACGCATTTTTATCAGAAACAGTTGAAAAATGGCGAAAGCCGTGGCAATGCAAAAATTGTTCGCACTGTTTGCTAATTATTTGCCATAAAAAAGTATTTGTTTAAAAAGTTTGTATATAGAAAGAATTTGGGAAATTAAATTCTCTACAAATTTGTGTACAACCGTTTTTTACGAAAAGTGCAAAATAAGCTTGCGAATCGCAAAACTCCAAAAAAACTTAAAATCCAAGATGGCGGAATGTGCCGGTATGAAATGTTCGCTAGTACAAATTTTTTTTCTTCGTACCAATTTGATCTAAGTTTAGTTGGCTAAAATTTAACATCTGAATTCCAAGAAAATTGTAATTTCACGTGGAAAAAACCTCAGTAACTATAAAAATTGTGGAGGTTTAAAAATAGGTTAGCCATATTTGACATCGGGGGGCAAAACTGTGTACATCACTGATTTATAAGTAATTTTGACCCTTTAGTGAAAAATTGCATGAAAATGCTGAACTTTAGGGCCTTTCGAGGCACGCCTTTCCGTTGTCCGATTTTAAAACTTTTGCGCAGGGCACGTTTTTATGAACAAAGGAACTTCTCTAGGGGGAGTCTTGTTTTGTAGCTTAAGAAATAAATTTTCTCCATACAACTTAGGCGCAGTCTAATGTGCAGGCATGGACAGAGAACGAACACACAATGAGCTAGCTTTTCTCAATATTCAACGCAATCTGGATGTTAATTTTGACTCAGTATTGAAAGAATTTTTATCTATACCTCGGTGAACTGCGTGTGACTTTGAGTTTTGCTAAATTATATCCACAATTAAATATAATATACAATGATATTCTTGGTTGTTACGAATGACTTTACATAAATATTGTATACGTAGAAGATAGTAAATTTAATAAGCTTCCCTATTTTAGAAATTTAAGATTCGCTAGCTATATAAAAAAAATGCAATTAAGTGAGTGCACATTTTGACATCTCTAAAAACCGAAATTTGGCTATATCTCAAAAACTATTGCGGTTTGTTATATTTTGACACCGGTGGAATTTCCTGTGAACTAGTGTAATTATCAATGAGATGGACAGTTTTCTCTAATTACTTTTAACTCGCATCGCTTTCATCACTTCCAATGGTACTACTTTTATTTCATGCAGTCCGCTGTGGTGTAGTCGTAAGCAGTTGCACTCCCACTCCGCAGGGCCTGAGTTCAAGCCCTGTAGTGCGATTCACTAACTTTTAACAACGACTTGTCGAGTTGTAAGCTAACAATTTTTGTTATTTGCAGTAACGATTGTACGATTCACTAAGGCTGCGTTTCTTCAAACTCATTTAAGTGGAAATTAACTTTAATTTAATTTTTTGTTTAATTCTCATTTAATTTTTTTTTTTTCAGTTTCGATAAGCTCGTTTTTCTTTTAAGTGAGTAAAAATATGGCAGCACCGTGCTAAAAGTGGGCTGGTATACAAGTAAACAGCTGATACACAAAATTGTGGCGTGTGTATGTTAATCAGCTGACTAATTTTTATTTAAGTGAAGCGCATAGGTCACTTAAGTCAAAATTAAAAACAAATTAAAATTGATTAAAGAAACCAAAAATTCGAAAATCAAAGTAATTTTCACTTAAATGAATCTGATGAAACGCAGCCTAAACTGCCGCCAAAGGGCACAAATCCGTTGCATATGCCAAGACGCTCGTGTGAGCACAAAGTTCACAATCATTTTATATGGAAGAAAATGTGCAACACCTTCCCCAAAAAAATCTAATCAACGGTAACTTTTAGCGACTTTTAACTTGCTTTTTATTAGACTAAAATTGAATTGGGTACAAAACTGCATACCCGAAAATCTAACAAAGATTCCGATTAAAAAGTTTGAAAGTTTGGTGAAATTTTTATTAAGTTTGATTGATTTTTGTGAATTTTGTGCAAGCTTTGCAACTATTATTTATGTATAAATACACATAAGTAGCAAACAACATAATTCTAAATTTTCCTGCCATATTTTTTCAGCAGCTGTTGATAAAACGTTTACAAAGAAAATTAACATGAAAAAGATTGTTAATATTTAAAAAAAAAACACTGTATGCACATTTTTTACATATTTATTTTCAAGGCTGATTTTATTATGCTAGTTTCAAGATAATTTATAAATAAGTATTTAAATGAGCACATACATATATGATATTTATATTTTTAATAAATGATGTACACATATTAAATGAAAATTAAAACTTTAATTATTCAATTCCCTTAAATTCAAGGCATATTCAGTCCCTGAAATATTAAAAAAAAAATAGACATATCGCCAGGGAACGGATTTTTATGACTATAAAAAAGGCAAAATAAAATAGCGAAATATGCAAGAAAAGGCACTAGAAATCGCAAAAAGGTCCTACAAAAAATAAGGTACTACAAAAAGACAAAAACAAAAACTAATCAAAAAATACATTTATTTTAGAAATGTTTATTTTACAAGTTAAAAGAGAAAAACTATGAACTACATAGTTTCATTATATGATAAATTTGTACTTCGAATCTTTGACTATTTTATCCTTTCGAGTTTCTAACTCATAAAACTTTAATCTGTATAGTTGTAGTAACATTGAACCACGAGATGCACTTTTAAGTTTTCTGGCAGCATTTTCATTCGATTTTCGCGAAGAAAAGCCTTGAATGTACTTTACGTGCGCTCTACGTGAGTTGATATAATTTATTTATTATTTAATATAAATACGGAACATTTAAAACTTTCATATTATCAGGAATATGGAATCAGGAAAAGCTAACCGAATATACTCTATCTCTTTAGCAGAAAAAAGGCAATTTTCATAGAATCCGTTCTCCGCTTATCACGTTTTCACTTCCAGCTTTCTATATTTGTTTTTCGCCCTATTGGAAGATTATAATCGGAACCCATATAGACAATTTTAACACACTATTTGTTTAATATTTAATTTATATTACTTGTCTTTAATAGTGTACTCGTAAAGCTTAAAGTTTTTAATCAGAATAATAAAAAAATTATGTATGCAATTTTTTTAGCCCATTAAATTTTAGTAGCTACAATAAAATGCAACAAGTTTGACGTTGCTGAAAAATCTTTTGATTTTTGATATTTTTATTGCTAGCGGTGCCGTGCATTTTTTCCAAACGAAAAAAATTGTAGAACGTACCTTTTATGTTTTGTTAACAACACCAATGTAGACGTCGCCAAATTAGCGGCCTTTTTTATCTTCAACAATTTATATTGAGCTCGAGGCCGGTTTAAATGAAAATTTTTATTG
>NW_023458557.1:59937859-59940089 GCF_013731165.1 Rhagoletis pomonella
ATTGTATTAGCAATAATAAGAAAGATGTATGTATATTTGTTCTCAGATTCAAGATTAAAATCTAAGTATATGATAAAGTATATATTTGCTTGTAGGTAAGCGTATTGTAATAAACGAAGGTTTACCTCTTTTAACGATGACTCCGGTCCGCTGCCTGCTGTCTGACACGAATAAGACCGCAGTTTAAACGGAACCGGGCTTACTAGCCAAGTTCGAAAGAAAGCCACCGGTAGTTTTCCGGCAGCAGTGCAGCTTTCTAGCTGATGACTGTGCAGGAAAACTGCCAGTGGTTCCCAAACATTGAAGGCTTTTGGCTTCAACAAGTAAAAAGTTGAATAGATATTCTCAGCGCAGTTGGTAAGGAAACAGGTCAGAATATGATCAGGTTCAGGCCTAAATGACGCTTTTAAGGTTTTTAAATAGTGTAAAACTTCATCGGAAGAACTTATTGGAATAAATGCTGATTTAATCGTACAAAGTTCATACGGATAGTCTCCACTCATAGAGGAGTCAACCGAATAATTGGACCTAAAGAACTGAGCAAATATGTTGGCAATGAGTTGGCTAGACATTGTATTGCGATAGTGCAAAGCGGACGGAAATCCATGTGCCTTACGCTTTGAATTTATGAAACCATAAAATTTTTTAGGTTTGTTAATTGAATT
Organism: Rhagoletis pomonella; assembly: GCF_013731165.1. Classification (NCBI taxonomy): domain Eukaryota; kingdom Metazoa; phylum Arthropoda; class Insecta; order Diptera; family Tephritidae; genus Rhagoletis; species Rhagoletis pomonella. Next base: position 59,938,525 of record NW_023458557.1, read on the forward strand.
TAATTCCCAATAATAATACCCAATTGTTTCTTTAACCATTTTTTGATGATAACTATGTTTTATAGGTCCACCAAAATCCCCAGAAAATGCAATGGGGGACCAATAAAAAATCTTTAGTATCAAAAAATGGTTAAATAAACGGTTAGATATTAATATTTGAAGTCTCCTGAAGAGGATCTCCGTTTTCCGATCAAAATTATTGATTTTCAAGAATTTTATACCATTTCTACGAAAAGTTGTTTTCTCCCATATAAAATACATGAAAAATGTTCAGCGCTTTGAGCACTCCCTGAATATTTTTTGATTTCAAAATAAAAATATAGGGGTATATTGTTTTCGTTATAGAAAAATCCTAGGGGGTGGCGGCATTAAAATTCCGACTATACTGTTTTTGGACCACTACATTAAAGAATAAAATAAGATCTTTTTAATTGTTTGTGTTTCCGACAGGGTAGGAGTGCGATGTGTTGTGGAATGATTTTCCGAACGAAAAATGACACTGAAGATGGCACAACGCTGAAACCGGTTTGTCTCGAAACCAAATTTGACAAGGGATGACGGAAAATCGTTCCACAATACATAATAAAATAAAGCCTTTTACAGTTGTGTGCCTCTAAAAATATTGAAAATATATCAAGTATTGTCTGAATTTATAGGTCTTTGCGTGAATAGCTTCAAATTTCTAATTTTTTTGATGGCACACTGACAGACTAAAATCATAAGAGGTTGACATTAGGCGTAATCGTTAGATAACAATCTTCAGAAAGTTCGTTGGAAATGCTAAATACATAAAATAATTTTGTCTAAAATACGGCCATGAATCTATATGTGTGTACGTAAAAGATTTTCTGATCTTTGGGCAGTGCGGTTAACGAATTTTTAAATATATCATTAGATTAAATTAAATGGATCTAAAGCGAAAACTAGTTTTTCATAAAACTCTTTGGAAACTGGCCCGCCCACTTATGTCAAATATTTGTATCTCGAAAACCACTTCACCAATCTTTACCAAATTTGATATACACACACACCGCGCCTGACCTTCTTAAATACTGTCTTGAAAATTTTTGAAGTCGTTCAAAAACCCCGCCCTCTAGAACTATCGCTAACATTGAGTTCAAAATTATCGTTTTTACCTTTAAGCATTTGAGAAAAATGAATCACACAATAACTTAATGTTTCCTCAATGGATTTCAAACAATTTGATATAAATATATGTAATTTGTTTTTGTGCGTTCAATTTAAAAATTTAAGTTTTTTAGCGTTGAATCGCACGGTTCCGGAGATTTCCCCATATATAGCATTTGCACATTAAGTTAAACTTTTGGCAAATAAATTTATTCTTTTGGCAAATAAATTTAATCTTTTAGCAAATAAAACTAATCTTTTGGCAAATAAATTTAATCTTTTGGCATATAAATTTAATCTTTTGGCAAATAAGTTTAATCTTTTGGCAAATAAAATTAATCTTTTTGCAAATAAATTTAATCTTTTAGCAAATAAAATTAAACTCTACTTTAGTACTAAACAGTGTTTGAAAAAGTAAAAAAAATACACTTAAAAAC
>NW_023458557.1:59940189-59941726 GCF_013731165.1 Rhagoletis pomonella
GGGTTTCACAGTGCATCTGCGCCTTGCGATCGTATCTATATATATATATGTACAAATAGGTTGGAAAGTATCTAAGCACAAAATAACAATTATCTATGTATATGTAGGTACGTGCGTATATCAAAGCTACTCTTTCCAGCAAAAAGAAAAGCTCGCTAATATTGATTTTGATTAATAGTTTGCTGATATATATCAAAGTACGTACGTATGTACATATAATCGTATATGGGTGTTTCCAGCGGAAGGTCCACCACGACAAAAAAAATAAAAGTTTTATATCTAACGTATTTACGGGCCGATTTGTCTGCTTTTTAAAATATACATATACTGGCTATGTAAGTAGAATCATGTTTGCATAAAATGGTCTTCCTAGGTGGTGCCAAGGTCGAGATATTTCGAAAAACCGTATTTATGGTCCGATTTGGTTCGAATTTGGCGTATGTGGTTGAAACATAATAAATCATAGATTTCTAATAAATTGACCCTGAATTGGCGCTGAAGTCAAATATAAAGTATATTCTACATAAAATACATGTTTTATTTGCGTTGAAAATTCATTTAACAGCAATATTAACAAAAATATAACGATGGAAATTTATGTCACGTGACGCCACGTCACGTCACGTTTCACACTTGGGGTTGTAAAAGAGAATTGAAACAATTTGCATTAATTCAAAAAACTCTAAAAACAACTAGAATTGCTCCAAATCATATTAAAATAAGTTTCATGAAAATAGCCATCCACAATTCGCAGAGTTTTGCAATTTTGTAAGAAAAGAAAAAATCAACTTCCATTTTTTGTAAAATTACGACTGTCACGTGCGCCACCATGGGAATGCCCATATGTATTTACATGTCTTCAGAACGAATTCCACGAAGAAGTGTGAAAATGAGAAAAACTGGCCGAATATGTATGTATGTACATATGTACGTAGGTATTCAGGCGCTGATGTCGATATGTATGTACGTATGTGGGATCGACCGCGAAAAGAGGATACAGGAGAACAAGAGAACTCAAATCACTGCAACTCTTATACGTTCATACATATATGTATGTATATACATATGTATATATAACAATGTGTACAGATGCGCGCAAAGAATGTACATATGCACCAAACACCCCCAAGACAAATGGTTAGCACAAAAAGTAAGTTAACAAAAGTTATTAAATTTTGAAGATGGCAAATAAATCATATATATATGTATATGTATATGTACGTTTTTTAAATAAAATTAAACGAAATAACGTAATCGAATCAAATCACACTAGTTATTAATATATGGATGTACATACACATGTATCCTAAAAGCTTTTTATTAATATTTGCGCACAAAGAAAATGAAAATTACTTTGAGAAAAGCTAACGAAATTTTAAAGCATTTCCACGTTGAAAATGATGTGACTTTTTTGAACCTTGAAATTTTAGTACATGTACATAAATGCATATGCGAACAAATATATATGTACGTGTAAAGAAACGGAATCAGACTTACGGAAGTCAAATAAATAGCTCCAACGGTATCCAGAATTCCT
>NW_023458557.1:59941826-59942985 GCF_013731165.1 Rhagoletis pomonella
TTATCGTTTTTGTTATCGATATTTATCGATTTTGTTATCGATATTTATCGATTCTGTTATCGATATTTATCGATTTTGTTATAGATATTTATCGTATTCGTTATCGATATTTATCGATTTTGTTATCGATATAAATCGATTTTGTTATCGAAATTTATCGATTTTGTTATCGATATTTATCGATTTTGTTATCGATATTTTTATCGATTTTCTAATCGATTTAGCTACCAATGGTGTTATCGATGTTGCTATTGAAATTTTTATAGAATTTGTCACCGATTTTGTTATCGGTATTTTGATGGACGTTATAATCGATTTTGTTATCGATAGAGTATAAAGATAAAAATGAAGATAATGGAAAAACAGAATAACATGAATGTTATTAAAACGAAGAGTGGTAGAGGTAGGGATCTATGTACTTTGATAGAAAAAAGGTGAAAAAATATAACCTGAAGCAAAAGCAGATGTGTGTAGATCAGTGATGCACACGGGAGTCTGCGGGAGCTACTCGGCTTTCACATAAGAGTTGTGTGTGCGCAGCTACCGAACTTATGCGCTGCTAGCAGCCGGTCAGTTTGCGTTTGTACTTCATGCTGTAAGCATCACATGCGCGAGCTGTTTTGCTGAGAACACATATAAAGATACAAAAATATTGCACTTGTATTGGGAGCTCTGCCCTGCAGGGAAACCGCGGACTAGTGAATCAAATTTCTAGTTCCGTACTAGGCCTTTATCGCCAAAAATGAACTTATCCGATAGAAACTAGATCTCACCCAGTCCAAAATCGGCGAAAAGTGGTACTTTTAAAAATCTAATTTTTTTCAGTTTTTTCACTAGAAATCTATATCTAAAGTCAGAGAACGTTTATAAATGAGAAAGCGCATTTCTGTGTGAACTAATTGCTGCCAGAAATTTTGGGGTGCAGTCGGCCAAATATACCACTCGTCGGCTGCGACCATACCAAAAAATTTTCCGTGTCACCACACTTCGGCAAATTTACCATAGTTCAACGCAAAAAATAAGAAGGAAACAGGTAAGAGGAACAGCAATATAATAAGCACAGGCAGAGGGGATGCTTGCGGAGGCGAGCGTGTAGCATAGTTTAAAGCAAAATTAAAAATAGAAACGAATAACAAAAGAGAAACAGAAATCTAATAAG
>NW_023458557.1:59943085-59945203 GCF_013731165.1 Rhagoletis pomonella
TTATTCTTTAACCTTTTCACTTGTTTCAGCCCCAACCATTTACGTTGCACCATTTCCGTTGCATCACTTCTGTTGCATCATTTCCGTTGCAACATTTCCGTGTGCAATTTCCGCTGAATTTGCCAATTTACTCCCATCCAACCAACCGCCGCTAAAGAAGTTTCACTTCAAAAAATAACCAATCATGCTATTTATGCACCATGCAAGAAGGTATGCAATGGATCGAGAATACCCCTTTTATTTTTTTCAAAGGTGGAACATATATATTTACATGCAGGCAGGCTTAGCAGCACTGGTCAAAACTGAAACGTATTATCCAATGTTATGAAGAGTAAAAAATTACTCGTGCAGCTTTAAATTTAAATTTTACATATATAAAACCCTTCCAAAAATGTTTGTGACCCCACTGCCCGGAACACTTTCACAGCCACCTATGGCTTTTTGACTTATTCGTATTAGCCAACAAGCCATTAGCACTGAGTGCACGTGCACCCGAACGTAAGAGGCGTCCAAAAAATGCTACAGCACTATGCGGAAAAAGACACAAAAATTTGGAAGAGGAAAGCCAGCGGAGTCAACGACAACAGAAGAGAAGAACAACTAAACCGGAAGATAACTTAATTTACATTATGAAAAATGCAAGCTGTGTGCAGCATGTTTCTGTCGAGTCTATAGTTAGCAACAATAGCTGTGGCAAACAGCGCGTTGTCACACTGGCAAGAGACAACAGTAGAGACGAAAGAAGAGGAGGAGCTTGAAAATATGTAAGTACGTAAGGGAAAGCGGTAGAGACAATAAAACATAGTACATACATACAAACATCTAAAAAAAATTCAACGCAAAACCAAAAAGTACAACAGGACGATATTAGCCCAGTAAACGTCTAGCTTGCCGACATGATGAAGCGCTGCTGGAGCGCATCTTTCCCGAACACCGCTTCACTGCCATACGAAGAAATCTCATGGACCAGGCACTAAGCTCAAGCTCAACATAAGTTGCTAAAATCTCCTCGCTAAGCTCACTTCATAATGGGATTTTTGTTGACTGCAGCGGTGTGTGTAGTTGTTGCTTCGGCGTGGCGTTGCTCCAACATCATAGCGGCATACCAAACAGCGATGATGCATGCTACATAATAGCAAGCAGCAAAATGAGTATGCGAGACTTGTGACTGTTAAGTTGACACCAGTTTGCTGCTACGAGCAACAGTAGCGTCATCATTGCAACATCAACGCCCTCATCATCGTCAGCGAAATGCAAGAGCTTGTGCTGTACACCGGTGCATATCGGTGGTATCATTTTCTATGATGCTGGTCGCTTGCCGGCTTCACTTGGTTAGTGTCTCTGTGACGTAAAAAAAAAAATTAAAAAAAATATCCAAAGGCTTTACTAACCCAACTAAGTATGCAGTTGTCAACAGTTTCCCTCCTTCGGCCAGTTAGGGCGTGACCATATAAATTATGATGGCGTAGTGCAAGTGAAACTGACTGAAACACAGCAGGAGTTGAGCTGAGCTCGGAAAAAGTAAGTCCATAGAGCGTGCAATAAATTCGTTGGTGTAGCAAGGCTCTTCGCGACTTGGCCATGCTTTAACCACCTCATAATTTTGGATAGATCCCTCGACTAGTATTTTTTAATTTTGATTCAAAATACAATACCATTTCATCCTTCTGGATTATAATTTTTTTTTTATTTCTAACTAATGAAAATATATTTATACCTTTCATGAGCATGAAATGGTATTATAACTTTAGTCCGATGTTTGTAAGTACCAGCATAAAAAGAGATAGACCCATTAAAATGTTTACTTATATGATCAGAACGTCGAGCTGAGTCGATTTAGCCATGTCCGTCTGTCCGTCTGTTTGTATGCAATCTAGTCTCTCAGTTTTCGAGGTATCCGGATAAAATTTGGTAGGTGGGTGTATTTTTATAATGTATTAATCATTTGTCGGAACCGGAGGAATCGGACCACTATAACATATAGCTCCCATACAACTGATTGTTCAGATAAGAGATTTTTCGTTATAACTTCTCCATTTATGCAGCTAGGAACATGAAATTTTGCAGTACTTGCACCCATTATCAACAGAATACTTACAGTGAAAATTACAAAGATCG
>NW_023458557.1:59945303-59946121 GCF_013731165.1 Rhagoletis pomonella
AAATAACTTAAAATCGCGCCACGGATGAACCAAAAAGATTGAAAAATCATGATACTTTTTTCTTTCGTCTGTCGATTTTCGAACTGATTCGGAACTATAGAACTTAGGTCTAGTTCGGAACTATCGAAAAAGGGATGCAGCGGGGGGCAATTGACACTTCCTAGGACATCGCCATGTTAAATTCGCCCGTTGCTTGCATGCAAAAGAGATTTATCGCGAACCAGTACTGGGTCTAAATGTACTAGAAGCTCACTAGTTCAGAACTAGAGATTTTCCCCACAGGGTGCCAACGCCGTGCACCACTGGTATAGATAGATAAGTAACGTAAGTTTCACTTCTACAGTGTGGCCCAGGCGCACTTACTTTTTTTTTGTTTGAACACATGAAACGACAAGAAAATTACCCAATCATGCTATTTAAGCTATATATGTCCCATGCTAGACAGTATGCGCCGGATCGAGAATACCCCTAATGTATGTAACAATTACTTTTCTGAAGTAGGAAGATTTCCTTATATCCACGAAAAATTACATTTTATAACAAAGCCTATATGAGTTCAACTTAGTAGTATTTATTTTTCGAAAATCTTGCTTTTCTTGTAGCTCTCGTCGAACCAGCACACTCCCTGGGTCGTTTAGTTAAACTTGATGATAACGATTGAAGATTGGATGATCTTGCCAAGTCTGAAAGACAGATGGCAAGATAGATCGAAAAACTTTTGTTTTTCGTAGAAAAAAATCTCTCTCGTTCAAATTTATTTTGAGAGAGAGCACTTGTACATATATCATTTAGCTTGCGTCACTCCAACAGACGAAATG
>NW_023458557.1:59946131-59948643 GCF_013731165.1 Rhagoletis pomonella
GCGCGCTTACCAGCGCACGCCTAATCCTTGCACTTTACTCATACTCTTAAAATGCGAACGCGCGTTAAACGCAAGGAAATTCGTGTAGTTTTTAGTGCGCGTTATCAAAACGCGCGCTAAGCTCCTTTCATGTGTGCGGGGTTAAGTCACAGCATACAAAATTAAAACAAAAGCTACCAACAGCAGCACTGTAGGTATGCTAACGCAAAAAAAAAAACGCCGAAACACGTAAACTTAATTTCGGGTCGTAGATTACGGTCCTGTATACCGTTTTTCTAGATCAGATAATTTTCGCAAGATTTTTTCATTTCTGCATTGTGAATGAAAAAATACCAATTTTAACCGGGAAAATTTTTTAAGATTATAGCTTATTTGTGAATTATTTTGATTTGTGTTAAGGCCTGTTCTTTTACAAAAACATCAAGCTATCAACCAAGAAAATTTATTGATAAATAAAGTTGTAAATGGTCAAATGAAAATGCGTAATAATTTCTTTTTTATAATTTCATTAATAGTTCACACATGGCGTATGGGTAACATTTTTTTCTAGTAATATTTCATAAAAAAGAAATTATTACACATTTTCATTTAACCATATACCAACAGCAATTTTGTTGGTTGATAGCTTAATTTTCTTGTAAAAGAATAGGTCTAATCAAAAGAATGTACAAACAAATTTTTATTTTAAAATTTTTTCCCTGTTAACTGCCGACAAACGTATAAAATAGTAAACTTCCATGGAAATCGTTTTTATTATAATTTTGTCTCGTTAATCGGCAGTTTATCACCTTATATGAATGCACCCCTATATATTATATTTTTTATATTAAATTAAATTATATTCTATCTTATTTTGTTTTAATTTATTATTTTTTTTAGGTTTTTTATTTTTTAATTAAATTTAATTTATTGTTTACATATTTCATTTATTTCTTTTTTTTTATTTCTATTTTATATATCACTTTTTTTAAATTTATTTTATTTTATTTTACTTTATTTTATATTTTATTTTACTTCATTTAAATATGTATGTGTATGTACGTTTATAGCCCCGCGCTTGGTTTCCATTCACTTTACTGACCCTCTCGCTGTCTCTCCGTTTCCCCTCAACGCTTCTATATAGCCCTCCCTCCACTTTACCCGTTAGTGAGCGACGACGCCACATAATGGGCCTCATGCATAATAAGTGATCTTACGTTTCCACTTGACTCACTTCACCAGTGCAAAAACTGGGTCTGAGCTTAAGCTCATTTTTTGTGCATAAGGCCCATTGAAAATATAGAGTATTGGAAATGTCTGGTATAAGTATTTTCCAAATAAATGCCCAGATCACCCTAAACAACATAACTGCGACGAATACAAAAAAAAAGAATTATGTATACGTATAGGGAAAAATTAAAACGGAACAATGTTTTTACCTTCTATTTAATATATGCTCGATTGAAATCCGGGAAAAATCCAATTAAATTTAATTGTTGTTTATGTGCGTAAATGTATTATTTTCTTCAAATTCGAAATTCCAAAATTTGTTGAATTAGATTTGTGCAAGTAGCTTTAAACTTAATTTTCATATTTTCCACTTTTTTCCATTTTATGAGCCTTCCTTGTTATATAGTTTTCCTTTTTCTTTAATAATTTTAAACAAAAACTTATTAATGCCTTGAATGTTTTAGCGTTTGGAGCGGAGCTACTTGACCCGGCTTGCGATAGGAGTTAACTGATAGGAATCTTCCCTTAATGTAGGAACTTTATACTGGAAAGATCACCTGTTTCGCTTTGTCGTTTCATTGTTTGCGTGTTTGTCAAAATTGTTTTTGCGTTAAACATTTGTTTTTGAAATCGAAAATAACTTCAGAGAGTATGTAAAAAAATACCAAAGCCAAATGTTCCAAACTAACAACAAATCGGAACATTATAATATTGTATTATATTAGGGGTTTTCATCAAAAGTGATAAACTGCCGATAAACGTAATAAAGTGATAAATTTCAACGGAAACCCTTTTTATTATCATTTTGTCTCGTTTACCACCAGTTTATCACTTTTTTTATTTTGTGTTATTTTGTTTTATTTTAATTTATTTTTTTTTTAATTTTCTTTTATTTTACTTTATTTTGTTTCACTTACATGTATATACATTAGGGTGGTCCAAAAACAGTAAAGTCGGAATTGTAATGTTCTCACCACCTAGGGTTGTTCTATATCGAAAAAAAGTATACCCCTATTTTTTGATTTCAAAAAATATTTACAGGTCGCTCAAAGCCCTCAAAGTTTTCCATGTATTTTTATATGGGAAAAAACAACTTTTCGTAGAAATGGTATAGAATTCTTGAAAATCAATACTTTTCGATCGGAAACTTATGGTTATCTTCAGGAGACTTTCAATAATAATACCCACTTGTTTATTTAACCATTTTTAATACTAACGATTTTTTATTGGTCCCCCATTGAATTTTTTGGGGTTTTTGGCGGACCTATAAATTATAGTTGCGATGAAAAAATGGTTAAAAAAA
>NW_023458557.1:59948743-59954650 GCF_013731165.1 Rhagoletis pomonella
AAAATTTGGTTTCCTTTTGCTGGGTAGCTGAAAGGGGTTATTAAACTTTGCTGGGGCCGCAAAATTTACCAAATTATCGAAAAATTCGCACTGATTGCGTTAAAACGTTAAAATTTTTCCGCTTATAAATTTCCTACTGGGCAGCGTAGAACTTTGAGCGAATTTTTCCTACTGGGTATTTTGTGTACATATAAGAGGTATATACATAAGTGCTTATGGATATTGGCTTGCGATTTGGGACTGCAAGTTTTCCGTTTTTCACATAAGCATGTACATGTATGTGTATATGCGAAATTATTGGCGTTGAAAGTAAATGAGGTTACTTACAATTTTTATTACTTTGGGTTAGTAATTGAATACACCGGCTTCCTTCGTATGGTTGTTGTTGTTGGTGCTGTTTCCTCCTGTAGTCACCTTTGGTGAATTTTTCAGTTTTGTTTTTCAGGTTTTTGGTAACTATGGCGCTAAAGGACCAATGTTTAATTACAATGGTATATTGTCTATATTCACGAATGTATTTATTTTAAAAACTCGCAATTCACTTATTCGCGTTATTATTAGTTCACAATATAAATTGAAAATAAAGCAAAAATTAAACGATTTAATGTAACCGCAGAGATATACATATATTTTTTTTAATAAGCAAAAACCAATCAGAGATAATTAGGGATGGGATGTGTGTTTCGAAATAAGGAAAATAGGGGGGGTAGAGGAGGTTCTAAAGGGGGTGTATGTAAAGTTTTAAAGCGCGCAACCTTATAGTTTTTAAGTAATTTGTTATTAAAGTTTGTAATTTTCACCAACTTGTATAGGACTATTTCACAATATATAATGCACTTTCCACTAAATTTACACGTTATTTACACTCAATATATGCGCAGCTAGAGTGTGCACGTTCAAACAAATAAATACTTTTAGTATATTACAGCTTTTTTATAAAAAATTGATTGTTGTTTAACTTTATGAGAGTACATGCAGAATATGTGCAAATGGCAGCAGGACTGTGTTGCCATATCTAAAAAACCAAGAGTGGAAAGCAAGAGCAAAAGAATATACGATTAAAAGGAAAATACGACAAGGTAAAAGAACCTTCAGATAAAAATAAATAGTAGGGGAATTGGGGTAATATTCCCCCATAAAATACTGAAACACATTTTTAAGGCTTATATGTATATTTAATTGCGTCAATAAGTTTGAGGAAAAGGTCCTCATGCTTACGAGCAATTGTTTTGCGCCAAAGATATTCTATAATTTTATCCGTAAAATTATGAGGATTATTATAGTTGTCTCGGTTGAAAAACCTTTTAATCACACGCCATTGTGATTCGATCCTTTGCGTATGCGTGCCGTCGTCTGCCACAAAGGGGTTATCGCTGTGGTTGACTTTTCTGTGCTCCTACCCGTGGTCCGCTAGGCAATCGTACGCCTTCCAAAAATCGGTACAAATAATTGTAACCTCGGCCACATGTTTTTGAATGAGGGGTATGAGCACCTCAGCAGACCGGACATTTTCTGGGCAGACTTCCAACCTCAGATCGTCGCTGCCGTCCTCAACCATCCCTAAGACCCAATGGCCTTCCACTCTTCTGCCTAAAACAAAATATAAATTAAAGAATATGTGTTTTAAAATAAATTTTTTGTACCTTTGTGGTATTTTCGCTTCCCGAACTTGCTCTCGTCGATCTGAACAATTTTACCGGGGCCACCAATTTTGCTTAACACCTCCTGCTGATCGACTTGATACAAAACAACTGCCTCACGACAGTAGTTGTACCAATCGCAGATGGTGCCGCTAGACAAAACGGTTCCCTCGGTAATACCTTCTTTTCGAACTTCAGCCTGGTTCCAGTGCGAAGCGTAGGCGTACATTAGATAAAAAATGTCTGGTAGTGGAAGCTTAGCATTTTCAAACCACGTACCAGTGGCCCTAGAAACGCCCGATCTTGAACGGCAGCTCCCTTTGCGGCATCGAAAGCTGCCGACCGTTTTATTACCCAATGGTGAAACCGTCATTGGAATTTTATGCGTACGGCATAATCTTGTGGTCAAAATTAGATCCTGTGCCTCTGCGAAAGCGGTACATTTTTCGCGCGTATCAAAAGCCTTTGATACCTTTAGAAGGCTCCACATTCCGCGTACTTCAGCGACGCACAGCACAGTCGCATTTCGTGGATGAACACCACGGCTAGTGGAGGGCGTATCGAAATCTTTAAATAATACGATAAATATTTACTAGATGTATAAATATAAGCACTTAAAACTTAAAAAACATACCTGCTTGATCATCAGTCACTTTATTTTAAAATAATTAATTATATACAAAACCCAGAGCTCACAAACGACGCCGAAATAACGATTGAAAAGAATATAATACCAAAGCAGAGAAAGAAACGTTACTTTGAATAAAACTAACAGTACAATCCACAGTGGTACCCATTAAAAGGGGTCACAAATCTCTGTGGAACAAAAACATAACATAAATAATAATTTTTACTTTCGTCCACAGTATTTTAGCGTAGAATTCCTTTCTGCGTAGGCGGCCTTCGGCCGCACTTAGGGATTATAACCCTCAGGCAGTAGAATTCTCCTTTCTGTGTTGCCAAAGAAAAGGGGCCGAACACCTTTTGCATAGAACACCTTTCTGCGTAGGCGGCCTTCGGCCGCACTTAGGGATTATAACCCTCAGGCAGTAGAATTCTCCTTTCTGTGTTGCCAAAGAAAAGGGGCCGAACACCTTTTGCATAGAACAACTTTCTGCGTAGGCGGCCTTCGACCGCACTTAGGGATTATAACCCTCAGGCAGTAGAATTCTCCTTTCTGTGTTGCCGGAAGAGGGGAATATGACCCCAGCCCCCCTAATATTTATTTTTATCTGAATAAAAGAACCTTATCGTATTTTCCTTTTAATCGTATTTTCTTTTGGTCTTGCTTTCCACTCTTGGTTTTTTACATATGGCAACACAGTCCTGCTGCCATTTGCACATATTCTGCATGTACTCTCATAAAATTAAACAACAATCAATTTTTTATAAAAAAGCTGTAATATACTAAACGTATTTATTTGTTTGAACGTGCACAATCTAACTGCGCATGTATTGAGTGTAAATAACGTGTAAATTTAGTGGAAAGTGCATTATATATTGCGAAATAGTCCAATACAAGTTGGTGAAAATTACAAACTTTAATAACAAATTACTTAAAAACTATAAAGTTGCGCGCTTTGAAACTTCATACAGGGAACTATTAGACCCCCATCTACCTCCCATATTTTCCTTAATGCTGAACTCCGGGGTTAGCAATCTAAAGCCCACCCTTTTGATGAGGCATTAATGGGCGCCCAGCCGAATAGTTCGTTAACCATATTGAAAGGTGAGCTGGTTGAACTGTGGGAAAAGCTAAAAAGGCATATGAAAAATGTCTACAATCTTTGAAAGAAGATGCAGACATAGAAGGTGTTAGGTCCAAGTACGCTACCACATTTCGAGATTACCTTAGTTGTTCGTCCCGTATAGACGAAAATATGGAAAAGTTTAACCCTAATAAGGAAGATGTTTCTCGAACCATTGCTCAAGCAGCTGGTTTTTCTGATAGCTTACATTTACCACCATGCGATACCAATATTTTCGATGGTGATTATGCCTCGTGGCCATCGTTTCGAGATCTTTTTACCGCGATATACATCAATAACAGTCGTTTGAGCGGCGTACAAAACCTTTACCACTTGCTTCAGAAAACAAGCGGTGAAGCTCGGGAAATTGTTAGCAATTCCCAACTTACAAATCAAGGATTCGAAACGGCTTGGTCTAACTTAAAAGTGACTTATGAAAACAAACGGGTTTTAGTGAATAGCCAGTTAAGGAAGTTGTTTTCACTTCCGGTCATTCGGACCGAAAGTGCATCAGCGTTGAAGGATCTTCAACGAAGCATTAACGCATGCCTCTCAGCGCTGGAAATCTGCAACATAGACGTCACCAACTGGGATTCAGTTCTCATATTCTTGTGCTCAAACCGGCTTCCAGAGACAACCCTCAGCATGTGGGAAAACACGTTGCTGGATAAATCAGCGTTACCAGAATGGAAGCAAATGAATGCCTTCCTTATACAACGTTTTAGGACATTGGAGTCGATTGTGGATGTGAAATATTCAACTTCGTTGACATCAACCCACCAACAACAACGAACATTTACGCATCCACATAACCCGGTGGGACAAAAGAAGCTGTCGCTTGCCACCAACGTCATTTCATCATACTGTGTCATGTGCCCAAAACAACAACACGTCCTACGTTTATGTAAAAAGTTGTTATCCCTCTCCGTCAGTGATAGGTTTGCGTTGATCAAAAAACACAACTGCTGTCTGAATTGCCTTTCTAAGGGCCATTCTGTCAAAGAATATAAGAGTAAATTTTCGTGCACAAAGATGCCTCAAACCATGGAACTGCCTCACAGGCATTCCATGTAAACATACAGTCCACTTCTCGTGGTAGAAGTTCGTCACCAAATCCAGAAAATTCGGCTTCGTCGAGTTTGTCATCAGCTTTACTTGGCAACGCCATGGAGCATATTTGCCATTTAGGCTCGACGTACTTCGCTCGCGCATTGATTGACTCGGCTTCAGAGGCGTCGTTTATATCAGAACGACTTCGAAAACTTTTGAAGCTTCCATGTTCGAAAGCAAATGCAGTCATCTCAGGGCTTAATCAAACAGTTTGCAATAGTTCGTCGAAAATTTGTTCATTTATCTTGGGCTATCCACGAGACCCAGATCTTTTCATTGAGGCGAACGTATTTGTATTACCACACATTACGGGTAACTTACCTTCAACGTCTATAGAGAGTTCAATATTAGATGAACTGCCTAAAGTACCTTTCGCAGATTCTAAATTTTTACAGAGCGGCCCAATCGATGTTTTGATCGGGGGAGATTTATACCCCAAAGTTATGTTGGAAGGGGTTAAACGTAGTGTATGCAATAATTTTCTGTCCCAAGAGACCGTGTTCGGGTGGATAGTCACTGGGGCATCATCCACTGCACACGTCTCTTGTTTTGCTACCAAAATCTCGTTGGGGGAGGACGATCCATTAGATTGCCAGCTACGTAAATTCTGTGAGTTAGAAGAAATCCCAAAGAGGAATATTCCATCAGCAGAGGACTCGTTTTGTGAAGAACTTTTTTTGAAAACAACAACTAGGAATTCTGAAGGAAGGTACGTGGTATCTTTACCTTTTAAAAACTTATATCCAACGGACATAAAGCTCGGTTCATCTAGGCCTATTGCGTTACGCCAATATTTGCGCAACGAAGCTAGGCTAATGAAAACCCCTTCTTTAAAAGGAGAATACGATAAGGTGGTCAGAGAATATTTGGACCTAGGGCACATGGAAGAAGTAAAACCTCCTTTGTATGATCACTCCCCTAATCACTTTTATCTACCCCATCATGCAGTTTTGAAGCCGGAAAGCACATCGATAAAATTAATAGTAGTTTTCAACGCGTCTAGCAATTCCTCCAACGGAGTGAGTCTTAATGACATCTTACACATAGGTCCTGCTCTTCAAGCCGATTTGACGCATTTACTCATACGTTGGCGCATGTACAAGTTCGTTTTTAACAGTGATATCCAAAAAATGTATCGCCAAATATTAGTAAACCCGTCTCATAGGCCCTTTCAAAGAATTTTATTCAGAAACAGCCCAAATGTAACATTTGGAATTGATTGCGCGCCATATGAGACTAGCACAACGAAAGCTTTAGGTATACGGTGGAACGCAAAGTTGGATCACTTCTTTTTTAATGTCCAGGATATAGTCCTGAAATCAAGCTATAACAAACGGGAGGTTTTGTCAATAATCGCAAAACTTTTTGACCCAGCGGGCTGGCTAGCATCTATCGTGGTAATAGCTAAA
>NW_023458557.1:59954750-59955980 GCF_013731165.1 Rhagoletis pomonella
CGGAAAACTACCGGTGGCTTTCTTTCGAACTTGGCTAGTATTTAAGCTCGGTTCCATTTAAACTGCGGTCTTATTCGTGTCAGACAGCAGGCAGCGGACCGGAGTCATCGTTAAAAGTGGTAAACCTTCGTTTATTACAATACGCTTACCTACAAGCAAATATATACTTTATCATATACTTAGATTTTAATCTTGAATCTGAGAACAAATATACATACATCTTTCTGATTATTGCTAATACAATTGTTTTTCTCACTTTCTCTTGTGGTTTCTCAACCTTGTTGCGAGTTCGCTCCAGCAATCATCTAATCTCGTCCCAAACATTACTAAAACATGGCGTTTTCCGTCAGATTGGAAGGAATCTTTCACAATACCACTTCACAAAAACGGCAGCAGGCCTTCTATAGAAAACTATCGAGTCATAGCGAAGCTCTCTGCTATCCCCAAATTATTCGAAGCAATTATTGTTAATCAGCTGACATATTCTATATCTTCTTCAATTTCACAGTATCAACATGGGTTTTCTAAAGGAAAATCTGTTATCACTAATTTATTGGAGCTTACAACTTATGCCTCAAACGGTTTTAGAGAAAATGCTCATAACGACGTAATATACGCCGGCTTTTGACAAAGTATGTCACTCGTTACTCATCCGTAAACTCAACCTAATCGGCTTTCAGTCCAGTCTTCTTCAATGGATCTCTTCTTACTTCTCTGATAGAACACAAAGAGTTATTTTTAAAAATTGTTCTTCCAACATTATTAAAGTTTCTTCAGTAGTTCCTCATAATAAAATATTCCAAAATTTTAATATATGCCGATGATGTGAAACTTTTAAAAACATTGTCTACTATCGAAGAAAGGTCTTTGTTACAAGCGGATCTGAGCAACTTAGTTAGTTGGTGTAATGCAAATTATATGCCACTTAACCTTAATAAATGTAAAGTTATGTGTTTCTCTCGAAGGGCAGTTCAACCAGCTGTTTATTCAATTTCAAATTATAATCTGGAGCAGGTATCCAATTTTGTTGATCGTTTCAAGTTGTTGTCCGTTTGTAGCCTGCTTTAGAGATAGATTTCGGGACCCACGGGAGTTCAAAGATCCTTATATTAAAAAGCTCTTTTTACCACTTTAGTTAGACCTATACTGGAATACGGATCTATTGTTTGGAATCCCCTGTACGAAGTTCATTCAGATGGGATTGAATCAATCCAACAACAATTCTTGCTT
>NW_023458557.1:59956080-59990531 GCF_013731165.1 Rhagoletis pomonella
CCCCCCTTACACTAGTCGTCTAAAGCTCATAAATTTGCCCACACTCTCAAGTCGTAGAGAAATTCTAGGTATAATATTTATCGTAAAATTAACGACAGGCTGGATTAATAGCCCGGCCCTTCTGGCAGAGGTAAATTTTAATGTTCGAGTGTCAAGACATTTTCGACCTCTATTTTTGAAGCCATGCAAAACTAATTTTGAACTAAACGAATCATTCCGTGGTTTATGTCAAGACTTTAACTCATTCCAGCATGTTTAACATATGAAATACTATCTTTAGCATATCCAATCAGCTGATGAATTTGATTCTGTAGCTGAATAGTTTTAGATCTCAACACCTAACAAACACCTGTTTCCACGACTCGGCACCAAAACAAATAATATAGGTTCCGTATGTCATGAGGACTGCGCCCCTCGTGTCGGTTGGGCGGGAATGGAGGGAAAACCCCATTGGGATTAAATAATAATTAATAATAAGCAGAGTTTTCCGATCGGAAAATATTGATTTTCAAGATTTCTACAACATTGCTACGAAAAGCTGATTTATCCCCTTATAAAATGCATGGAAAACTTTGAGCGCTTTGCGCACTCGCCAAATATTTTGTGATTTCAAAATACAAAAATATGGGTATATTTTTTCGGTATAGAAGTATAGAACAATACTAGGGGGTGGCGGCATTTGGACCACTCTAATGTACATATATAGAAAATGACAACAATTTAGTAATCGCTGAAAATGCAAAATGAAAAAGAACTTAAGAGATATAACCTTTTTGATAATTACGAGTGACAGATTTCAGTTTATTTCTAATGAGGAGCACATATTTTTCTCAACGTCTAATGACCTAATCCATTTTCCATTATTACATTTACTATTTGCCACGACTTTTGAATGTCTCCGTTTTGCGCTGAAAAAATTATATGTACTCAAAAAACGTACAAAAGGTACCTGAAGTGACGCGTCAAAATTATTATTTTAATTACTTTGATTGTTTATGAAAATTAAAAATGACATTATTAAAAAAAAAAGTAAATAAGGTACATGAACTCATCACATTTGTTATCAAAATGGCCCAAGATTTTTATAAAAAGTAAAATTGCATTAATAAAATTCATTCAAAGGTGACACAAAAGCAATCAGAAGATTTGCCCATATATCAGTGGCGGACCCAGGTAGGGGAAATTGGGGAAATTTAATTCATGGAAAAAGTGTGTAAAATTTCACTTGAGTTTGAAATTTTAGCTGTGTGCTAAGTTCGAAGTATTATGTTATTTAAGTAGGCCTATCCGTTTTTCACTGAATTTTAAAAATTTTGAAATTATGTACTTAACGTTCAATTTTTACTTTTTTGTTTTATTTTCGAATTTGTATTATCTTACACAGTTGAAAGTCACAGCAAGTTTGAACATTTTCACAGGTTCAGAAAACAACGAAAATTACAAAATTTTGAATTTTATAATATTATTAAATTTCTTGAGGATAATTTCTTTTTAGGATAATTTCCAAAATTTCAAAAACTATCGAAATCCGGGAGATTCTAGGAATTTTGGTAAAATGAGAATATTTTGAAATGTACAAAATTATTGAGATTTTAGAAATCTTTATATTTTCCACAATTTTGAGAATTTTATTTATCCTAAAATCCATCATAAATGTTAAAATGTGAAACATCACAAATTGTCGAAAAATTCTTAAGTTCATGGTACTTGTGTGCAAAAAATAGAAAATTTTTAAGATTCTAAAAGATATTAACATTTTTGAAAAATTCCAAAATTGTTCCACTTTTCTGAACTTTTCCAAAATTTTGTATTGATATAACAAAGTTTAAGAATTTTAAATTTTTTGAAAATTTTGAAAACAAAAAATCCAAAATTTTTTTGAATCTTCAAGAATTACGAAAATTTATTTAATTTTCAAAAACGACGAAATATGAAAATGATTTCAACATTCGAAAACTTTTATTTTCGTTTGACCAATTTTGTATATTCTACACTTTTACGTAGAAAAAATTTGTTAGAATTCCTACAACTCTTAAAATTTTTGAAAAATAACAATTTTCTAGAAATCTAGCATTCATCATTATATTGAATTAATTGAATTATTGGGATTTACTAAAATTTATCAAATTCACAAAGTTTTGAAAGTTTAGAAAATTTTGGAATTCCACTCAAGTTATTTAAAAGGGAAAATTTCAAGAAATTAAAAACTATCAAAACTCTAAAAATTTTAAATTGCGGTGATTTTTAAATTTATATACACGATATATGTTGAAAAATTTAACCCCTTCCCGCACCTCCACCCAAGAATTGCTGCTTGTCCGCCCCTGCATATATATCAGGGTTGTTGCGAATATTCGAATTCGCAACCGCGGAGCTTCTGCATTAATTTTAACATTCGCATTCGCAAAATTCAATGCGGATCTTTTGCGAATGCGAATATTGAAGGGACCGAGAATTACAGTTATTTTTTTTACGAGTTAAACTTGACCAAATATTTGCTTATTCCGAAATAAAAGTACTTTCCTAAGGCACATTGAACGGATAGTATCAGTAGAGCAGCTGATTGGATTTTTATTTTTATTTTTTCAAATTATTTGGTCTCGAAAATGTAAAATTTTTAAAATTTTTTATCACAAAAATTTTAAATTGTTAAAATCTATTTGCATGTGAAACCTTTTTCCATACAAAACAAGTTATTGAATAACAGCTTTTGGAACGTTCGCAACACAACCGCTGATTACTGGGCCTTGGAAAGGATGGATCAATGCTTCGAGAAGCGAACAAATTTACTAAGAAATAAAGTTGCAAAATTTTTTTATCTTTTGTTTGCCAATTTCAATTTTTTAGTATTTTTTATTTTACATGGCGCGCTTTGATTTAGAAGAAAAAATCAGAACAGTTTTTGCCACTTTCGATACCAGAAGCAACAACAAAATACACGCAAATATTGTTTTTGCTCTAATGCTACTACCTGTTTGATATGCCTTGTACTTGCCGGATAATAAACACACCGCTTATTCAAATTAAACAAGTTTGGTATCAAATGAAAGAGGACTTAAATAGCTTTAAAACTGAAATGTCTAAAAGAAGAAAGCCACACATTGAAAAATATTTCAATACAAAATGTTAATTGATTACCATAGAACAAACATTGGGTCAGGTATGTATTTACATGAATTTCTTTAGCATTAAGTTATAAAAAAATATAAATAGAGGTGGTAGCCTTCATTCGTTATTTCTGTTTAAAAGCTTTTTCGGTCCTCTTTCATATGATACAAAAATTGTTTAATTTGGATAAGCGGTTTCTTTATAATCCGGATAGGACCTTTATTTCGGAATACAAAATATTTGGCCAAATTTAACTCTGAAAAAAAAAATAACTGTTAATTTCGGTCCTTGGAATATTGTGCAAGTGCACAGACGTATATCTAACCAGTCACAGAAGAAAGCATTAAAATTGAGTTACAAAAACTAAAATCGAAAAACGCTGATGACGTGACAAATTCCGAAACAACCACAAGAATGAGAATAAAGAAGAAGAATTCTTTCGAAAAAAATGGTGATTAAACAACGATTGTGCCATGATGCTAGATTGTAAAGATGAATGTCAGGAGGATACATCCGACATTTGCAGCCCCGATGAAATTCTCAAAAAAAATAAATAAATATAACTGAAAGTCCCATCAACTGGTGCAGCGCCAATTGAAAAGAATTTACAATTTTGCCAAGTTTCCAGTTTTTCAAGTTTCTCGCCTCGAGCGAGTAGTTATATAGTGGCGCAGGTTTGATTTACGACCCTTCAAAAAGTTTTTATTAAGTACAATGTTCCAATTTTTAAATTCAAGTACTAAAAAACATTTAGTTTTATTATGAGTTTAATTTTCCCCGAACCGGTTCACTTTTCACTTTTGGTTTTCATGTACATATTTACTATGCGCGGAATACAAATTTTCGGGTGAATATTTACCTAAATCAACTAATTACCAACCTAAATTATTTCTTAAAAATAGATGACATCCGCATTCGCATCCGCATCCGCGGATGTTAGCTTTTAAACATCCGCATTCGCATCCGCGGATGTCTAAAATTCCACACTCGCAACATCCCTAATATATATGTTTGTACACATATATATGAGGTTGAGTGCTTTTCGTTTTTGTTATTAAAATTAATTGCATCTTACCGATTTTAGAGAAAATTTCATATAGGTACATATCGAGCGCTAACCGCCAAAATAACGTAAGCGAAATTTTTTTTATTTAATTTTGATGCAGAAATGCAACTAGATGCTCTAGGGATATTTCTGCATCGAAAAGAAAATTTTGAAAAAAATGTCGCTTACGTTATTTTGGCGGTTAGGGCTCGATATGTACATACATACATATGGGCAATTCTCACAAACTTCGAATTTGTTTGAGAAAAAATTTTTGTTTTTACAGCGCTTCTTTTAAATCGTGAGCACATGTCTGAAATTTTAGTATACGTTCCTTCAGCTGCTGGAGTACAAAATCCAACGTGTGCAACGTATAATATGTTTTGTGGAAAGTGGGCGTAAGTTTAGTCCGACTTCGAAAATTTTCAACATATGGCTTTTTTATGCCAACGTCAATAATTGCGCTTAGTTTGGTACAAATTGATAAATCGGTTACCGGGACACAAATACAGTGAACCAAATAATAACTGGGACGCGGTAAGTTTCGGCTATTTTTCTTTACTTTATTTAACGCTTATTATTTTTTTATGAAAATATAGCTGATTATTTAACAAATACGACATAAAGCCAAATTTCAGACTTTGTGCAAAAATAATGAAAATTCTGCAAGGTTTGACCAAAATTTCTAACTTTTTGATCAGCGCCTTTAGACAAAATTTTGGTATTCAGTTTTGTAGCCCATAAAATTTTAGTAAAGCAAAGTTCAAATTTTAAGTATCTTGGAATTACCGCTGATTTTTTCATATAAAAAAATTTTCGAACATAAATTGCCGAAAATCAAGGAAAAGTCCTAGCATCTACAAACCAAGCTCTTTCCTTTGACACTTCATTTTCGAAAATCGAACGAACGGGTCAGATTTGATGACATGAACAGAAAATGCCTTTGGGTATTATATATATACTAGAGTGCCAGTTACTGTCGAAATTCGACAGTTTTTCTAGTTTTAGAAGCCTTGAAGAGGTTTTACTTTTAACATCTCCACATTTTTCGAAAACTATATCAATATTTTGATAACTCGTTACACTCTGTTAAGACGATTAAATCCTATAAGCAGTGATAAATCGAAAAGCTTATGTAACCTTGAAATTTCGATAAATCGATATATTTTGAAAATTCCATAAACTTCGCTACGTTGAACCAATTTCAGTAGATCAATAATTATCGATAACTCTGTTAGTTGAAAGAACTCCACGCATTACGACACCTCGATAAATTTCGTTAAGTCTATAAATAATGATAATTCAATAAATATCGATAACTTGATACATTTCTTTACCTTGACAAATTTCGTTAATCCCACACGTTTTATAGCTCGATAACTATCCGTAAATTTGGACAACTAAGTTTCTGTGTCTATAAATTTCGACAACTTAATAAACATTGATCAGTTTGAATAATTCGATACGTTGCGATAACTTAATAAGCATGGATAAATTTCGATAATTATAAACTTCGATGATTCGATAAATTTCAGTAACCTTTATGGCTGATTTTATTTCGATGCCTATCGGAAATTTTCAACTCTGTTAACCTAATTCTTATGTATTTCTCATTGTCCCCATTTTCGCCTTTATCTCAATTTTCATCTTTATCTTCACTTTTGCCTTTTTTTTTGTCTTCATCGTTATCACTTGTTTCTTCATCTTCATATTTATCTTTATTTCAAAGTTTAATTTCAAATACGAAGTAAAACAAAATGCGAAACAGCTTAAATTGAACAGGTTGCAAAAACAACCATACACAAATATGGAAATTTTTAAACTACGATTTTCAACCAATTTCGAAACTATAAAAACCCTCCTCATCTACAGAAAATTATTTTTCCAACGGTGTTTTTGGTTTTGAAATCGGTAACTTTACCTTGGTTTTCATCTTTGTTTTTATCTTTCACATCTTTGCCTATATCCTTTTCTTTTTCTCTTCACGTAGATGAGATGAGGTGCGATGACGTGATAAGATGTGACGTGATTTTATGTGATGTGATAGGATGTCAATGGAGTGCAATGGGGTATAGTCATTGCGCTGGGTATGCAGTTACAGTTGCATGGCTATACTCAATCCCGACTCTTGCGTCCTCGTTCGCGCACTCTGGGCAACGTGAGCAACCCATGTGCGAGATGCGGTAACCAATCCGAGTGGAGCCTTGGGTCACGGCAGAAAGAGAGGGAGCTTCGGTGGGGCCACTCTGACTTATTCGGTTTAAGGGCTCACTGAAGTCTGCAGCGTCTGTTCACCAGTAGGTGCGGCTGCAAGCGGGTGTCTGCTTGGAGCAAGCGGCTCGCTATATAAACGTGTATTTGGTGGCGAAACCACCCCCGTCCCAGCAATGGGTTGTGCGCTGGGCTTGGGACCCGCCACGTAAAAACCACTTCCAGTGAAGAAGCAAGGCAAAGCCTCGGATGAGACCCCCCCCTTATGATGACGACCACGGCAAATGTTTAAAGGACTACGATTTGAGGGCATGCATCTGGAATGTCCGGACCCTTAATGGGGAAGGTGCCTCTGCCCGGCTGGTTGATGTCCTCGTAAGGACAAAAGCTGACATCACCGCCATCCAAGAAATGCGTTGGACGGGGCAAGGCAAACAATGTCTGGGGCCTTGCGACGTCTACTACAGCTGCCATGTAAAGGAGCGCAAATTCGGAATTGGATTTGTGGTGGGAGAGAGACTCCGTCGCCGATTACTGTCGTTCACCCCGGTGGACGAACGTCTAGCCACAATCCGCATCAAAGCTAGATTCTTCAACATCTCGCTCATCTGCGCCCATGCCCCGACGGAAGAGAAGGATGAGGCATCCAAGGATCTCTTCTATGAGCGCTTGGAGCGCACGTACGAGCGCTGCCCCCGTCATGATATCAAAATCGTGCTTGGCGACTTCAATGCCAGGGTGGGCAAAGAAGGGATCTTTGGAACCACCGTCGGAAAATTCAGCCTCCACGACGAAACGTCCGACAACGGATTGAGGCTGATCGACTTCGCCGGGGCCCGAAACATGGTAGTATGCAGTACTAGGTTCAAGCATAAAAAGATCCATCAAGCTACCTGGCTGTCTCCGGATCGAAAAACGAGAAACCAAATCGATCATGTGGTGATAGACGGAAGGCACGCTTCCAGTGTTTTAGACGTACTCACACTCCGAGGCCCAAACATCGACTCGGACCACTATCTTGTTGCAGCCAAGATACGCACCCGCCTCTGTGCAGCAAAAAATGTGCGCCCAAATATGCAAGGAAAGCTTAACGTCGAAAAGCTGCAATCACAACAGACAGCCAGCGCTTTCGCTACTCGACTCTCACACCTGCTCTCAGAGAGCACTCTTCAACAAACCGACATATGCGAGCAGTGGAACCACATTTACCGCTCATTAAGTACCGCCGCCGAAGAAGTAGTCGGATTTCAGCGAGCCCGAAAGAACAACTGGTACGATGAGGAGTGTCAGAAAGCTGCAGAGAAAAAAGATGCCGCCTACAGGGCCACGCTGCGATCGGGCGCAACGCGCGCTATGTGGGACCGCTATAGGGATCTGAAGAGGGAAGCGAGACGTATTTGCCGCAACAAGAAGAGGGAGGCAGAAATACGTGAGTGCGAAGAGCTTGAAATGCTGGCCGACAGGAGGAATGCCCGAAAATTTTACCAGAGAGTTAGGCGACTTACGGAAGGTTTAAAGACCGGGGCGCACTCCTGTAAGAACAATAATGGCGACCTAGTAACTGTTGTCCAGAGCGTACTTAAATTATGGAGGGAACACTTTTCCGCCCTACTAAATGGTAGCAGCACGGAAAGTTGTGGAGAAGAAGAACCCGAGCCCGCAGTCGATGATGCGGAGTCGACGTTCCACCGCCTGACTATGACGAGGTACGTATAGCAATAACGCGGCTGAAAAACAACAAAGCCGCTGGAGCTGACAGCCTGCCAGCTGAGCTATTCAAGTACGGCGGCGAGGAGTTGATAAGGTGCATGCATCAACTCTTGTGCAGAATATGGTCAGATGAACGCATGCCCGACGACTGGAATTTAAGTGTGCTCTGCCCAATCCACAAGAAAGGTGAGCCCGCCATTCGCGCCAACTACCGCGGGATCAGCCTTCTAAGCATAGGTTACAAGGTCTTATCGAGCGTATTGTGTGAAAGACTGAAGCCCACCGTCAATGAACTGATTGGGCCTTATCAGTGTGGCTTTAGACCTGGCAAATCCACCATAGACCAGGTATTCACAATACGCCAAATCTTGGAAAAGACCCGCGAGAAAAGGATCGACACTCACCACCTATTTGTCGACTTTAAAGCCGCTTTTGACAGCTCTAAAAGGAGTTGCCTATACGCCGCTATGTCTGAATTTGGCATCCCCTCAAAACTCATACGGCTGTGTAAAATGACGTTGAGCAATACCACCAGCTCCGTCAGAATTGGAAAAGACCTCTCCGAGCCGTTCGCCACAAAACGGGGTTTCAGACAGGGCGACTCCCTTTCATGTGACTTCTTTAATCTGATGTTGGAGAAGATAATAAGAGCTGCAGAACTGAACCGCTCAGGAACAATTTACTACAAGAGCGTGCAATTGCTGGCTTATGCCGATGACATCGACATCATCGGTAACAAAAACCGCGAAGTCTGTTCTGCCTTTTCCAAGTTGGATAGGGAAGCAAAGCGCATGGGTCTGCTGGTAAACGAGGACAAGACGAAGTATCTCCTGTCATCAAACAAACAGTCAGCACATTCGCGCCTTGGCTCCCACGTCACTGTTGACAGTTACAATTTCGAGAAAGTAGAGAATTTCGTTTACTTGGGAACCAGCATTAACACCGATAATAATGTCAGCATTGAAATCCAACGTAGAATCACTCTTGCCAACAAGTGCTACTTTGGACTGAGTAGGCAATTCAGGAGTAAAGTCCTCTCTTGACGTACGAAAACCACGCTCTATAAGTCACTCATCATGCCCGTGCTGGTATATGGCGCAGAAGCATGGACAATGACAACATCCGATGAGGTGGCTCTTGGGGTGTTTGAGAGAAAGATTTTGCGGAAGATTTACGGTCCTTTACGCGTTGGCGACGGCGAGTACCGCAGACGATGGAACGATGAGCTGTATGAGCTTTACAACGATATGGACATAGTGCAGCGAATTAAAATACAGCGGCTCCGCTGGCTTGGTCATGTCGTTCGAATGGACACCGACGCTCCAGCTCTGAAAGTATTCAACTCGGAACCCGCTGGTGGTAGCAGAGGAAGAAGGAGACCCCCACTGCGATGGAAAGATCAGGTGGAGAAGGACTTGGCTTCACTTGGCGTTTCCAATTGGCGTCAGTTGGCACAGAGGAGAAACGACTGGCGTGCTTTGCTGAACTCGGCCAAAATCGCTTAGGCGGTTACAGCGCCAAAAAAGAAGAAGAAGAAGATAGGATGTCATGTCATGTGTTCTCATATCCTCTGATGTCATACCATATGATATCATATCATGTGATGCCACGTCATGTCATGCCATGTCATGTCATACGATGTCATATCATGTGATGTCAAGTCATGTGATGTCATGCCATATAACGTGATGTCATATCATATAATGTCATGTCACGTGATATCGTGTGATGTGATATCATATTATGTGATGTAATATCATGTGATGTCTCTTCATATCATGTGATAAAATGTGATGTGATGTCATGTAATGTGGTCACATTCCATGTTCCGATTAGTATATCGATAACCCTGTTGATAACTGTGTCGATAAAAATACCGATAACAATATCCATAAACATATAGAAAAATACAACGATTGCAAAATCTATTAATTCATCGATAAATATAACAATAATCAGTATCGATTATTGTACATATCGTTAACAACATAAATGACTAAATCGATAACAAAATCAATTATTTAATCGATTATTATACCGATAACAATATCTATTATTGTATCGATAACAATATCGATTATTATATTGATTATTATATCGATTACAATAGCGGTTATTTAATCAACAACAGTATCGATAACAATATCGATTGTTTTATCGATAGCAATATCGATTATTATATCGATAAAAATATCGAGTTTTATATCGATAACAATATCGATCTTCGTCCTCATCCTTTTCTTCACATTTATATTTATTTTTGCATATTCCTCTTCACCTTTACCTTAAAGTGTTTAAATTGACTTTGATCTTCGTTTTTGCCTGTACCTCTAGGCATCTTTGTTTTTGTTTTTATTCTCAAACCGCTGAGAACCATTTCCCTTGAATTTGACAATTTACTCCCAACCAACCAACTGCCGCTAAAGAAGTTTCACTTCATAAATTCAAGAAATGTTCTTATCCTTTCAGGTACCCTAATTCTTATGTATCTGTCATTGTCTCCATTTTCTTCTTTATGTTCACTTTTGTCTTCTTTTTTCTGACTTCATCGTTATCATTTATTTCTTCATCTTCATATTTATCTTTATTTCAAAGCTTAAGTTCAAATGTGAAGTGAAACAACATGCGAAACATGTCAAATAGAACATTTTGCAGCAACATCTATACACAAATACGAAAATGTTTAAACGACGGTTTTGGCCGTAATTTTCAACCAATTGTGAAACCATAAAACTCTGCTCATCTACGGAAAAATGCCTTTCCAACGGTGTTCTTGGTTTTGAAATCGGTTCGGTAGAATCGCCAAACGAATGGAGAAAAAATTTATGTTAGCGTATTAATATATAGATATTAGACTGCATCACCAAAAAAAGTTGCGGTTTTTCCGCCGGGATTACAAAATTTATTATATTTTAAGACGTCCACCAAAATATTTCGGAAAAATATTAAGATTTAAGCGAGCTGGACCGATTTGAAAATACCTCCAAAAATGGAGTTTTTTATGAATAAAAATAGTAGACAAAACAAATTAGGCTTAAAAATTCTGCATAAAAATATTTAGAAATCTTTTCAACGGAATCGTAATAATGAGATTTTGGGTGCTGTTTTTTTTACTTTTTTCAAAGATTGATTTACGAAAAACTTAAATTACTGGGCGAAAACTAGTCGGCTTTAGATTTATGGGATCTCGGTAGAAAGGTATTTTCCCACTATTTTTACCTATGTGCAAAAAAAGTCATTCGGGTCCCAATATTATTATTTTTTTTTTCAAACACCAACACATCTTAATTCAACACTGAATGATATTCGTTCATCCTACCTTTCTCTTTCATCCTTTGAATGAGTTTGTTAGCAAAGAAATAAAAAGGGTGAGAAAATAGAAAATACCTTTCCAATGATATCTCACAAGTCTAAATCGGGAGAGGTTAGGCTCAGTTATTCAAGTTTTTCTTATACCAATCTTTGAAAAAAGTTAAAAACAGCATCCAAAATCTTATTATTACGATTCCGTTCAAATTTTTTTTAAATTTTTTTAAAATATTTTTATGCATATTTTTTAAGCTTAAACCGTTTTGTCATTTGAGGGTTTTTTTTCAAAAAAAGCTTCAGGAAACTATTTTTATTCATAAAAAACTCCATCTTTGGACGTATTTTCAAATCGGTCCAGCTCACTTAAATCTTAATATTTTTTCGAAATATTTTGGTGGACGTCTTAAAATATAATAGATTTTATAATTCCAATGGAAAAGCAGTACCGTTTTTTTTGTATGGCGAGTGATGCCGTCTAATATATATTCTTTTTTTTTTTAACTATTCTTACTTCTTTTTCGCTCTGTAACTTTTTAAATAACAAATAAAAAGTTATACACGAGGATCATATTTCAATAGTATATTGTACAATGGAGCACATACAAAAAATTTCAAAATTTTCCAATTGCAGACGATAAGATTGACTCCTCTTATGTCCAGAACACTATAAAAGTTGTTCGATAAAGTTTTAGGTACGCACCAGCTACAGTAGACTATACAAACCGCGAGTGTCAGAATTTAAAAAAGGAGTCACGCCAGTTGACTTATTTTCTATTGCAAGCACATACTTCTAACGGGCTGCATTCGATTCCCCTCTTCAAATACTACCAGTTAATTATACACTCACACATGAGCAATCAACGCACCAATTTTTGCAACGTAAAAATAAAAAAATAATAGGAGAGTCACACTTATATTTATGAAAATTTCCTTATTTTATTTCTGAATTATATGCATATTTGGCAAGAAAATATGTACGGGTATTCTTCTTTTGCATTTACGTAATCTACACAACATATGTAACCTAATTTTTGTTAATAAATCAGCGAAAATTATGTGTCCGAATAAAAACTGGCGAGTCATGCAAAAGTTCGAACTAATTGAGAATTGCCCATGTACATATGTACATTGACGAGCAAAACTGTAACATGGTGTAACACTTTTTATTTCAGCCACCGCTATCTTTCCAAGTTCTAACGACTTCCATACTTTTGTTGTATATTCTTAATGGTACACCCCTACTCCCTCTCTCATAAAGATTTGAAGTCAATCCAACAACAATAATAAAACCAGCAGACAAAAATGTAAATTAAGGCATATGTTACAGTTTTGCACTCACTCTCAGTTTTGCATTTTACAGTTATCTTTTACTTAGTTGGAAGTCAGATGACTTTTTTCTGTATTGTAATTTATTCAAGAAGTGATTACCAGTAAATAATATGGTTAATCACCTGCGGAAACGCGGGACCGTAGGAAAAGTGGCAAAAAATTGTGGAACTCGCCATGTGAAAATGTTAAGACTGAGAAAACGTTGAAGTTAACTCAAAAACTGCTGGATAGATTTCAGTCAAATTTTCATGGATTATACCCTGCAAATATGGCCCTATTATGGGCTACTAGAAAACTCGCTAGATGGCGCTGGGGTCGAGTTATTTATAAAAGTCGTATTTATGGACCGATTTTGTTGAAATTGAGAACGAGTGCTATGCTGGAGTTGAGTTATTTATAAAAATTGTATCTATGAACCGATTTCTTTCAAATCTAACAGGTATAGTTTTAGCATGATGGAAAATACGTTTACCAAAAACGCAGCCGCTAGGTGGCGCGGGAGGCGAGTTTTTTATAAAGGTTGTATTTATGAACCGATTTCGTAAGCCACCTGCATTATGAAAAAAGCACTTGCGAAAAACGGACCCGCTAGGTGGTGCTTGAGTCGAGTTATTTATAAAAGCCGTATTTATTAACCTATTTTGTTAATACAAATTCGAAACGTTTATTACTTTCATGATGATTTTTTTTCATTCGAAACATATTACATACATAAAATTATAGCCATTTCCGTCATTGGGACTAAACTCAAAATCCACTCAATAGAGCCCAGTCAAATTGTCGGAGATCCTATTATAGACTACTAGAAAGCACGCTGGTGGCGCTGGAGTAGAGTCAACACTGCATATAAAGACCGGAGGCGTGATCTTATATCTACCTCCGATTGACGAAGTTGCTCGAGGCGGCCGTTATTACAGCAGTAAGACTCAAAGAAACCACATCATAAATATTAAGACGAATTGTAAAAGTGACGAATCGACAAGAAAAAATTCGACCACATCTGTCCAAGAAGGAACATGATAGGGTTGTTGCGAATATTATTCCGAAATAGAAATTCTTTCCGGATAATAAACAAACCACCTTCCAAATTAAACAAATTTGGTATCATATGCAAGAGGACAAAAATAGCTTTTAAACAGAAATCACGAACGACCTCTATTTATATTTTTTTATAATCTAATACTAAAGAAATTCACATATACAAGGTTTGTCCTTTGGTAATTAATTCACATTTTTTATTGAAATATTTTTCAATATGTGGCTTTCCTCGTTTAGACATTTCCATTTTAAAGCTATGTAAGTCCTCATTCATTTGATACGAAACTTGTTAAATTTGGATAAGCGGTTTGTTTATTATCCGGAAAGCACTTTTATTTCGGAATAATATTCGCAACAACCCTGATATCAATGGCTTCATTTAAACGATTTTGATGAGATCACACGACTTATTTAGCCACGGGAAAACTTTTCATCCTGTGAAACAGCGAGAATTATTGGCCCTCCTATAATTGAAAACGCTCATCTGTGCTCTTGAGTTTCCGTTAAGGACTTTTATTGGCTTACATGGTACATCGGACCAATGCTGAAGTTGCAGGATCATAGAAGAATATTACGCACACTTGACAGAGATCTCACAGGTGGAAATTAGACCATTGGTAACAAGCATGACATCGAAAGGGATGAGTATCCCATATGGAGTGACAGCGCTCCTATTCTTGGCATATGTGTGAGGAGGTTTCCGCTTTTTAGTCGTTTCAATTTAAACTAAAAATGTTTACTTTACAGTCTGCTTTTGCTTTAAAACGCTATTTTTGTATTGGCCAACGCGAAAAATCTTATTAGGCGCCGCGAAGCAAGCGGGCATTGCTAGTGTGTGTATAAAATTGTTGATGCCAGAACCGAAAAGTACTCAACATTGCAGACGCCATATAAGTACGGTGACCATTCGTACCGATTTTGGCGGGACAGTACCGCTTTTGAGAAAATTCTCCCGCTGAATATTTTTTAAAAGCCGGGACGTATAAAGTGTCCCGATTTTTCATATTTATACCGATTAAGTCCCGATTTTTCAGTGTTTTATTTATTAATTTAATAAGAGTATCCTTCTACTGTGGCCCAAAAACAATTGCTCGCACAAACGTGGCAGCAGTTTCGTTATCACAAACGACATCTTATATATGTACGTATATAAATAGGCAAACATGTTTTCTTTACACCCCTTTTACGGCCAAACTATACTTCTAAGATATAAACAATTATACATCATTAGAAATGTATTTTGATGCAGAACATTTTTCAAATTTCATTTTAGTTTAACATAAACCGAAAAAATTAATTCAAAAGTGACACCAATACTAATGCCATACATGTACATGGCTGGGGCGGAAATGCCTCTGAATGTATGCTTTAAAATTGATACTGAATTAAACAAACAAGCTTAGCAGCAGTTTAGGAATAAGATTTATGTATGAACATGAATAGATTAAGACTCATACAAGGAAGGACGTAAAAGTGAGTATGTACCCAATTTGCCACTGGGAGAAGACGAGTTTGAATCGACGTCGTTACGACGTCGCTCTGGGTGAACTCGATACAATGTCGTTACGACGTCGCCCTAGTGAAGTCGTTTGGGTGAACTCAAAACGAAGTCGTTTTTGCCATACAAAATGCAACGTCGTTCCGACGTCGGTTTTTCGCATCGAATCGACGTCGTTACGACGCCGCTCTGATGAAGTCGTTTAGGTGAACTTGAAACTATACAAAATGCAACATCGTTCCGAATTCGTTTCTTCGAACCCACAAGATTCTTGAGGAACCTTAGGCCTGGGTTGGACAAGTTCCACGCCCACATTTTTATATATCTTAGCTTAAACAAAAGTCATTCTTTTGGATAGTAAACCGTTTTTATTATGACAATTTTTTATTATGACGGAATATGGAATCCACAATGTACACTTGTGCTCAGAAAATTAAGCCGCCTACATCTTGTTTTCAGTATTCATAATATTTTTCATATGAACTTTATTATTATTTTTTTTTTATAAAGGTAGGTACAGTTCACTCCAAGGCGAATTTATACAAGGTGGTGTTACTGGCGAATTTAGATTTTTGCCGCAATCCTTTATAATGTCAAAATGATGTTTTTGTTGCAATATGAGTTCGCCTTGTTTACAACAAACACATCGTTTTGACATTCAGAAGGACCGCAGCGAAAATTTAAATTCGCCAGTAACACCACCTTGTACCTTGCGACTCGCCGGCGAGTCGTTTGTATGTACGGATTCGATGCTTTAAATAATATATTTTACTAATATAATATATTTTACTAATGTTTCAAAAAAGAATATTGGTGGTTTAGTGCATTTGGGAGCGTGCAATTGCTCATAAAAAAGAGCAATATTCCAAATAAGAGTTTTGTTAATAACTTTTACATGGTTAACAATTAAAAATATATCTATCTCTATCTATCCTATTATATAAAATTGATTATATGGAGTACGTTTGTAATGACTTATTTCTCAAAGTACTAAACCGATTTTAATATTTTTTTTTTTTAACGAAGCATTTGTAAAAAGACGCAGAGTGGCATACTTAAATTTTTTATTCTTGGAAGATAAGCACCCTTTTTTAGGTGTAAAGTTACAAAAAATTACAAAGACGTACAAGCATAAGCCTATTTGGTTGCCAAATACAGCGCATAGCTACGCGAAAAATCTGTACATCAGTGCCGATCAAACACGAGCTCACAAAGGCAAAAGAGATGTGTATGAGCGACCCCTGTGGGAAAATCTCTAGTTCTGAACTGGGGCGCTTCTAGTACATTTAGACCCAGTACTGGTTCGCGATAAATCTCTTTTGCATGCAAGCAACTGGCGAATTTAACATGGCGATGTCCTAGGAAGTGTCAATTGCCCCCCGCTGCATCCCTTTTTCGATAGTTCCGAACTAGTCCTAAATTCTATAGTTCCGAACCAGTTCTAAAATCGACAGACGAAAGAAAAAAGTATCATGATTTTTCAATCTTTTCGGTTCTTCCGTGTGTGATTTTACATTATTTTCAAAGAAACATTTTTTCAAATTTGAAATTAAATTTGTTTGAATGATTGTAAGAAATGTACGTTTACGTACCTTTGGCTGTAGCTGACTTTGCAGAGGTGCTCGCTGTTATTGGTTAGATTCCAGTAGGCCCCAAGATGTTAATATGTTAACACAAAGCTTTGTTTTGTTTTACCAAACTATGAAATAGCATCTGCGAAGCACAGAAGAGAAGCGTATTTGAACGAAAAAGCCGCCGAGCACATATCTATGTAGAGTAAACAAGCCCACCGCTGCATCCCTTATTCGATAGTTTCGAAATAGTTCTAAATTCGACAAATAGGATCTAGTTCGTTCTGCATCCCTTTTTCTATAGTTCCGAACCATTTCTAAATTCGTCACTTTAGATATAGATTTCTAGTGAAAAAAACTGAAAAAATTAGTTTCTTAAAAGAACCACTTT
Source organism: Rhagoletis pomonella (assembly GCF_013731165.1). Classification (NCBI taxonomy): domain Eukaryota; kingdom Metazoa; phylum Arthropoda; class Insecta; order Diptera; family Tephritidae; genus Rhagoletis; species Rhagoletis pomonella. The sequence goes on from NW_023458557.1 coordinate 59,973,291, forward strand.
TCGCCGATTGTGGACTGGTGGGGATCTAGTTCCTATCGGAGTAGTTCGTTTTTGGCGATAAAGACCTAGTACGGAACTAGAAATTTGATTCACTAGTCCGCGGTTTCCCTGCAGGGACGTTACTGCGCTATACCACATACATACACACATAAAAGTATTTGAGCTAAACAGCGATCACTGATTGAACATCCCTCCAGTACTGCTGGAGTCAATCGCTACTTTTGAACCGCTACTGCACCGACTCCTAGGTAAGTAGCTACTCTATTAACCCGTGGTAGTGCACATGGTAGTGCAGAGTCGAACCAGTCGTAAGCAGAATAGCGAAAAACTACGACAGAGGGCGCCCATAAATCACGCAAGTGACTACTTTAGTAACTCCCGGTAGTGCAGAGAGAGCCGATGGTGACTACCGCCTAGGACATTGCCTTGTAAAAGTAATCGATGAAATACACTGCAAGTAGTCGGTCGGTAATTGACGGTGTTTATTAGGTAACTACCGATTCAGCAGTCCTGTAGTCACTCCCCCGTACTGCAGGGATGCTAAGTACATACATATGTATGTGTGTACACATTTATAACCGAAAGGCAAAGCATCGCTTCGAAGTCATGTGCAGTATGTGGTTGACACAACAAACTAATCATATGTATGTATGTATCCAAGTATGTCCATACACAGAGTTCAAAACAAACGAAACATTTCACGAACGATTCGTCCAAAGACACAAGCTTTGCAAAGAAAAAAGAGTGCAAACAAAACGATTTCTGTTTCGCTCATTGACGAGCATTGGTAGATCGTTTTTCGTACAGATGAAGAGTGGAATCCACGATCCAGAAAATAAAGGCCGCACCATTCGCAGACTGCTAACCGTCTCTTCGTCGATTTGACAGCATCCACCCAATCGCTGACGTCATACAATACTTTTGTTTACATCCACTGCTGCCAACTCCATGCTTTTCGCACCAAATTTAGTGGGTATTCAAAACGCGAAATTTTTTGAGTTTTGTGCTTGGTGCGTTTGTGGTGCTTTTGTTTTTAGTTTGAAGATTTCAAATTAGAAAATCTTAAAAGAATGGGAGCAATATTTATAGCAATCGTATGTGTGCTAAGCAATTTTACAAAAATTTAAACAAAACCATGGCACTGTGACAATCATAAGCGACAACGAAATATGTGCAGCACCTTCAATCATGCCAGAAGAAATCAACCGTCGTGCAGGAAACATTAATTTTTATTAATTTGAATCGGCATCCTTACAATAAAATTATGTATTCATATAAAGTCCATAAAATACGCCAAAAAAATTGGTGCTTTTTCAAATTCAAAACTTGGCAATACTGCTTTTTGTTCGATGCTTCTTCTTTTTCTTGTCGAGTTCGTCTTGTTCTCTCATTCAGGTATATTTTGACGTCACGCCCAGTTGCTCTCAGCTCGATTGGCGCAATCTTGTATTCTATCATTCTTGAGTGTAATCAGCTATGCCCACGTGTATGCTTCGTATATGTATATTAGCAATTACCCGGCGTGCTTCGCTGCGCCTTAAAAGTAATTTTGTTTTGTTACTCCCTCTCACAACATTTGAAAATATTAGTTAATATTGCTGTACATATTTGTATAGTAGGGAGATTTTTTCAAATTATATAAATATACGTTATTTGAATATTGAATTAATACACGTTTGAGGAAAGGGTGCGATAGTAGACTCCAGTTATAAGATTATAAATTAAATTTCCAAGAGAAAGTCGGTTCTTTACATATTTTCTAATTACCTTCGAAAATATATTAACTCAAAAAAAATAAACAATGCTTCATAGATCGATTTTTTTTAAATCTAACTTTATAAAGATCTTTAAAAATATTTTGTAAATGAGGCCATAAGTGCTTAGGGGGAGAGTTACAACACAAAAATACATTTAAGGCGCAGCGAAGCACGCCGGGTAATTGCTAGTCTTAATATATAATATAATAAAGGCATATGGCGTTATTTCTATGGCTTCATTGCACGGCGCCTTTTTTCGGAATTTCAAGGCTACTACGGAGTTAAAGCCGCCTGGGTATAAATTAAAATGTAGCCATCGATCCACTAATCCCATTACACTTTACCATTGCTGCAGTCTTGTCGATTGTTATCAACTCAGACCGAACGAGGAGCTTTTATCCACATGCGTATACATGTGTCCCTTGAAGGTAAGAGTGCCATAAACGATGTAGATGTGAGTACAGGTTTTCCACCTATCCAGGATACTCCGAGAGTGCAGTCAAAATCGTCCATGAACATATCCACTGTGTCATAATTTAATTAGGGTGTTAAGTTGAATACCCGAACTGCATGAGGTCTGCTCGGCATGTAAATCTTTTGTAGTAACTTGGAGTTTACGCAAAACAATTGTGTTAAAACAATAGAAACACATTCACACTTTTTTGGTAATACATTCACACTTATCTAATTGTCTTCGTCACTGTCTTTGATTTGAGGATAGTAAGAGTATGTTCAAACAGGCCAATCAGCTGAGGCAATTAAGCTCTAAATTGCGTCACTGAGTTTGGTGTTCTCACACATTCAATTAAGTTAAAACAATTAGTGTTTGATAGCTGATACTATTTTTATTTTGGTTGTCAACAATTTTGCTCTAGTGTTGTTACCTGTTCAATTTGCCTTTGTCTGAACAAAATGGAGAGATTTTCTACTTTAAATAAAATTTTGTTGGTGTATAATAGAAGTATTGAACTTTCCCAGTCAATACAATAAAATTTTAATTGCAGACTGACTTTTGTTTAGGAAAAAGAAGAAGGATAAATTCACTTTTCTGACATTAAGTTTTTATGACATTTCGATTTCTTATTGAACATACCCTCTGCTCTTCTCATTAAACACACTTCACATGAACAATTTTACGACAATTTGCTGCCAATTAGTTACTAACTGCCAGGTAATTGTTTTAGTTTTTATAAGGCTAGTATTGTTGCAATTAGGGGATTAATTGCTGAAATGCTCTCAATTAGCTAATTGGGTGCCAAAAAAGGGAAAAATAATCACAAAAAAAACTCACAATTAGAAAAAATTTGTTTTTGTTTGGAGATTTTAGTATATGATTCGAAACTCACGCCAAACTCAAATACAACCTGCAAAGACGAACGTTTTTTCGTATCTCATAAGGGGTATTCTCTGAGTCTTGCAAAGCCCTTGCACGGTGCACGGATTGCACGGTTTGCAAAGCTGTCCCATACGAAAACCGGCTTTTACCGTGCAATCCGTGCAATCTGTGCACCATGCAAGGGCTTTGCAAGACTCAGAGAATACCCCTATAGTCTATACCAGTTGCAGTCTCATCAAATGCAGCAGTTTTCAGATATAACAGAGGACCGTTTCACTCCCACTTTTTTTAAATAATGGTCACCTAAAGCACGATCTTTAACCAGTTAACGCATTTTTTCCATTTCTATCAAACTTATCTGTTGTTTTTATGACGCAACGGCTAAGACTGAAATATTTTTACTACAAAATCCTCTACGACAAAGCTTGCAAGCTAAACGGATATTTGCAAACCTTTTTAATTTGTAAAGGGACCGTATCTGTCTAATATACATATGTGCATACGTTTACTCTGTATCAGTGTTGCCAGAACTTTTTGGGCGAACCGGCTAAATTGGCAAATAAAACCGGCTAAAAACGGCTAAAATGTTTCAACTAAATTTCACATGTTTTATTTAAATAAATCACGAGTAAAAAGACTATTTCTTGGAGAGAAGTTACAAATTCGAGCCGGAAAAAATTTTGCCAGCAAGAATTTGCAATTAGGATAAACATATGATTGTGGCGCATGGTTGGATTTTTTGTCGACGATAATTTGAATAAACAAGTTCGTTAAATTTAAAAATTTACAAACTGGAGCGATTTAAAATGTAAAATGTAAGTTAATACTTGTTTACTTAATTAATTTAGTTAATTCCAATGATTTGAAAGGTACTCGGCAAAAAAAACTGTGTTCTTCATCAGAATGCACTCTCAACCAGAGTCGATATAGTAAACCCGACAAAGAAATTCAAACGTATGTTGAAGAAAGTCGGACTGACAAGATATAAAATTCTATACAAATTTCTTTTGTTTGAAATGCAACCGTGGACACTAGCTGGCAGAAAAACTTGCAAATTTGCGTTCGTACAGAAAATTACAAGTTTCTCTACATGAGAGAAATTTTGGGAGCATTTTTTCTTACTATCTGATATTTTGAGTGGATTTTCGACGAACAAACCTATTGTCTTCCCTACAAGGCCTTTTCAGACTGACCGATTCTCAATACACTCAAATAGAAACCAATACACATAAAAAACGCTGTACAAATTTCCCTTAAATTTTAAGGCAGTAAAACAACGACCTTAAGTTAACATCAACCGATGCCATATGTTGACAAGGGATGCAAAATCACAGTTACACAAAAGAACTGGTCAGATTTTTCAGAAATCCCTTCAATTCTGATGTAAAATATGATGCCAAAAGACTGCATTTAGATGACCGGTCATATGACCGGCAGATGTCTCGTAGGATTCCCAGAGAGTTTTGCTTTACATAGAAATTTGTGCTCTTTTATTTTCATTTTGACTCACTTTAGTGTTGGTTCCTTTAATTCAAGTTGGCATTCGGTTTTTGGAATTTAAATAAGTTAATTTTAAGTAAATTTTTCCCAGCGAAAACTTGCAAGTAAGAAAATCAGCTGATCACAAACAGATGTTTGTAAATAAACAAAAGAAAATATGGCCTTTTTCAGTTATTTATTGCAAATTTTATTATTAATGCTAGTATATAACTAAAAAGTGCGTAAATTTAATAAGCACAACGTTTGTTGTATTTATTTTTCGTTAATTTGCTATTAATCTCCAGTTTGTTTACTTTAGTGCGTGCTGACTATGGTTGCCGTATGACATTTTTCGTTTGTACCATAAATTTCCTTTAAATATACCAAAATAGATTTAAATGCAACATGCTGAAATGTTGTTTAGCTGAAGTTTTCGGTTTTGGAAGGTTGTTTGTTGAAATGAAAATTTTATAATTTTAAACCTACTCTATTACATTATTTTGGATCAAAGATGGGTGTTTGGAGGAGATACTCTTGTTTTTAATGCGTCACTATGTGATATCAGAAACAATTATGAGAAAAATAACTTATTCATTCCGATATAATTAATTCGTATTTTAAAAAGGGTTTTCTTAACCAAAACTATTGAATTGTATAAACTGCCAAATCGGGGGAAAATGCACCAAGCAGAAAATAAATTGCCAAATTAATCACCAGTGGCAACTGTGCAAGTGATCAGCTGTTTCGAAGGCTGCACGTTTTTGCAAATTTTGCGTTCTCGTACTTCTGATGATATTTCGTCTCTTTGAGAGCGAATGCTGCTAAATTCTCAGAACTTTTTCTGCTGGAGAATTTTGTCCTCTCAATACGAGTACACACCTAATATCTACATGTAATATTTATTCTGTTTGTTGGCACTATATCCAATCTTAAGAGACTTAACAGTGCAACAATTTCTTATTTTCTAAGTTTGCGAATAAATCTTCACACTTAAAATTAAGACATTTATAACAAACAATTTATGGAGAAAACTCCTTCTTCGTTTAAAATAAAAATAAGCGAAATCGTCCCAATTTCATAAAATCCTGCCTGACATGAAAATTTTTTCCACGATAAGGTTAGTAGCCATTTCTAACAGATTTTGGGTCGCTTAGTCAAAAATGGAAACATATATACATTTTTGAAATTTAAGAAAACAAGGCAAATAGCAAAATCGGCTAAAAACGGCTAATTTTTTTCTGCAAAACGGCTAACAAATCGGCTGCCGGCTAAATTGAAATTTCTCCGGCTGTTTGCTATCGCAACCGGCTAAATCTAGCCGGAAAACGGCTAAAATGGCAACACTGCTCTGTATGCATAAGCACATACTTATACTGGTCTTCTTTTAAATCTACAAACTAATATTCACTTCAATTTATATAAAGACCTCAGATTTAAACTTTTCTTTTAGTTTCACTACTAATTTGTAATTCACACAACGGGTTTTTATACGTACATATGTATATGAATGTACATACATAGTAGTGCAGCTAAACGTTTCTGTGCAGCCATGTCCATGACATGGCATTTACTTACTAATTTCCCAAAGGACATGAAAAATTTATAATTGTTTTTAACGAGTTCCATCAAAGTTGCTGCTGCATAAAATACCAGCTATGTTCGAACTTTTGCCCTATTGAACGCTGCGAAATTCTAAGGGAGCATAGTTTCGTTTTGATTCCAGCAACCAACACTAAATTTTATAGGCGTTAATAATTATTAAGGGTATTCATCTAAACGCGTAAACTTACTTAATTTTGTATGAAAAACCTACGAAAGGGCGAACTTTAATACAAATATGCAACCAAATTTTAAATGCATACCTAATTAGTAATTCATTGAAGTACAACATTTCGCGGGTTAAATATGTATGTACACATCGTTATAAATTTTGCAGCTCTTAATACTAAATTACAAACAAATAAAGAACTCTTGGTTGGTTGTTATTTTAGTTTATGGTGACATCGTTTCTACCAAAAAATGTGGCCATTTGATTGGCCCTTTCACTTTTCGTGTTTCTAAATTAAAGGAAAAGGGTGAGAAAATTATGTGTTCGTTTCTTAAAATGTCATACTCTTCTGCCTGCAAAAGACACATTCTCTGCACTGAAGCTTTGTCAGGGGAGATGGTTGCCTTGAAAATCAAATGGTTGTATAAAATGGCAATGTTATGCGTGAGGTAAACAAGGACAAGAAGGCAAAAACATACTTATTTGCAGGGTTGAGTGTAACATCAAACAAATTTGCACCGGGGAAGGTCAACACCATTAGTTATAAACCAAGTTTGGTAAAAATTGATGAAGTGGTTACAGAGATGCACAAAGTGTGTCTAAAGCCGTCACATTTTGGAAAATTAGCGATGTTTATTAAAACTGTCAAAGATGTAATAAAAAAATGGTGTAATAAATAGCAGTATTTTGGGAAAAAATTGTTTCGAAAATCTATCCATAAAAGGACACGAGACGTGACGAGAGATTTGTAGAGCGAAATTTTGGTTGGTCACCTGTGTCCCAATACGTGAAGACTCTTTGTGTGCTACCAGGAGATACATACATACATTGTCTGGTTTTCATTCACCTTAGACCAACTTCTTTTTCCTTCATTTCTACATACAATTAAAAAGCTGCGCAATTAGTTAATTTATTTCTTATCTTATAAATAACGTGAAAAAAGTCTAAGTACCGCCAAAAGCGAACTTTATACATATACCGAGTGTTGCCGTTTTGATTACTTTTAACCAATTTTTGGTTATTTCTTTCTTGCCTGTGAAGTTGTTAAGATCTTTCCCGTTTTGGTTATTTTTCAATATATACTGTAGCTTTAAATTGACATAGGCCAGCTACACCTGTCGAGGTTCAGGAGAGTAACAGCAGCAGTGAAACCAAGTACGAATATTTGGAATGAATGTATTAATATTACTTACATATGTATTATTTGTTTTATAATATACAGAATACATAATATACATGGTCGGCTAAAGACTACTTCAAATGAATACATACTTAGATAGTACATATATAAATACCTCTTATATACGGAATCCAATACCACGTCATGTATGTACAATAAAAACGGATTTTGGTTGTTCTTTTTCCATGACTGCTTACTTTATTAATTTAAGTTAAGATTAAAAATAATAATCTTGTAGCAAGTAGGTTCAGTGAAAATACCATTCCACAGTTTTGAAAAAATCGGTTTTTTGCGCTTTTGTAAAATTTATTTACCATCGTATACGCGGCACTACGTTTGGCGTATACGAGGAGTTTTGCGCTGAACGACGATGTAGTTCAATAAGACCAATTTTTAATTGTTTAATCTTAATCTTAAAATATATACAATGTGGTTGTTCACGCTGATTAGGTATTTCATTGATTCTTACAAAGAAGTTGGAAACTGTGTACCTATGTACTTATTTAAAAACGTAATTTAGAGTCTGGTAATGTTTACGAAGATATTAATATTCATACATATGCATCTAATAAGGGTGGAAAAGCCCGTTGTGATGCCATTGGCCGAAGCCATTTGTTTCTTTCCCTTCCTTAGTAATTGAACCACCGAGTGCGTTTTATATAGCACAAAAAGTCGAGGACGTTCGCCGAGTTCGAATCGGCTAAACAATCTAGAAAGCACTTGTTGAAGAATCGGTTGCGCGTGTTGGCCAGGGCGGGACAATGGCAGAGATAGTGTTCAACGGTCTCCACCTCTTCTTCGTCTCTGCAACTGCGACAAAAATCATTGGTGGGGTATCCTAGCCTTTTTCCTTGTGTGCCCATCAGGCAGTGTCCGGTGATAACCCCGACTACTAATCTGAGAGAGGAGCGGTCCAGCCGGGTAAGAGCTATGGATCGCTTTACATCAATCTTTGGCCAAATTTGCCTGGTAGTATGGCAGCTGGTTTCCACAGCCCACCTGAAATTTACCTCCTCGACGAGTTCCGCCTTTAGTACGTGTTTTCAGGAGGTTAGAGGTATACTCGCATTCTGAGCAGAATTGACTTCAGATATTTCCGTCCCTCTCCTTGCCAGCTCGTCGGCTAGGCAGTTGCCAGGAATGCCCCTATGTCCAGGGACCCATACAACAGTCAAGGAGCATTTTGATGCCAGCAGGTTGAGAATCTTCCTGCATTCTATGGCTACTTTGGACGTTGTTCCGTTAGAATTGAGAGATTTGATAGCAGCCTGGCTGTCAGAATAGATAGCAATAGGCCGTCCTGGAGGGGCGGAGGTTATAACCCACCGTGCCGCCTCCATTATGGCGTTTAAGTCTGCTTGAAAAACACTACAATGGTCCGGTAAGCGAAAACTGAGGTTTAGCGCGAGTTCGTCAGAGTAGATCCCGCTACCCACTCTTTTGTATAGCTTGGAACCATCTGTATATATGGCCGTAGACCCTGGGTTCAGGTCTGTGGCCCCTTCCCATTCGTTCCTCTCTGGGATCCTTGTGGAGAATTCGTTGTCTAATAATAATATCCCAACGGTTTTTACCCTCCATTCCCGCCCATCCGCACGAGGGGCGCAGTCCGCATGACGTACGGAACCAATATTTTAAATTTTTGTGCCGAGTCACGATAGGCAGGAGTTTGTTAAGTGTCGAGATCTAAAACTGTTCAGCTACAGAACTAAATTCATCAGCTGATTTTATGTATTTATGTCAATAATTCACTTATTGAGAGAGGAGAGTATCGCTTTCTTAATGCTGAAAAGCGGATCTGATATATCAAACGTGCTGGAATGAGAGTTAAAATCCTGGCATAAGCAACGGAGTGGGTCGGGCAATTCAAAATTGGTTTTACAAGCTTTCAGAAATATGGGACAAAAGTGTCTTGATACGCGTGAGGGAACATTAAAGCTTACATCAGCCAGAAGAGACCGTCTTGAAATTGGGCCTGTCAGTAATTTAACCATAAAAATTATACCAAGCATTTCCCTGCGACTGGCAAGTGTAGGAAGGTTAATAAGTTTTAAGCGACTCGTAAGCAGAGTAGAAGAGTGGTATAATCTATCTGTCGTAGATTATCCGGTAGAGTTTTAAGTACTTTTGCGTCTCTCCACGGCTGGATTGTATTTAACCTGGCCGCACTGCAGCCGGCACGAAATTTTCCGTAGAGATCCACAGGTGGAAGATTTAACATTATTTCCAGAGATTTGGTAGGTGTCACTACACAGTGCTCCGGTGACTAGCATGGCAGCCGTCCTCTGCACCCGTTCCACCTTGGCTCTGGACAAAGTCTGTGTATATCCAGTGTACTATGTGTGGTTTTATTCCCCATTTTTTTGCCTATTGCCGTCTTACTGGCATAAAGGGCGGTATTGGCCTTTCTGGAGCGGTCTTCAATGTTTCGCTTCCAGTCAAGTTTTTTCTCTAGAATAATTCCAAGGTATTTGACCTCGGTTGAGAGACTAAGTGCCACTCCGTTTAGGGTGGGAGGTTTAAATAAGGGAGTTTTATACTTCCTTGTGAAAAGTACCATTTCTGTTTTGGTAGGATTGACGCTAAGTCCACATTCCTTGGACCAGATGTTAACCAGACCGAGTGCGTTTAGCAATAACTCACTCAGGACCTGAAGATGTTTGCCCGTTGCCACGATTGCTATGTCATCAACGTACGCTATGACTTGACAACCGGTGCCCTTTAGGCTTAGAAGTAGGGTGTTCACTGTTAGATTCCAGAGCAGAGGGGAGAGAACGCCCCCTTGGGGGGTGCCTCTCGTCACATACTTTGTGATAGAATATAGATAGAATAGTTCTCTTCTCAAGAAGGAGCCCAAAAAAAAACTACCAGACCCCGCTGCACCCGCGCCATGAGAAGGGACTTCGGGTAGACATTGTTGAAAGCACCCTCGATATCGAGAAAACTCCGAGCGTGTATTCCTTTAAGGCCAGTCCTTTTTCAATCATCGATACGATTTCATGGAGTGCGGTATCCACGGATTTCCCTTTGGAATATGCATGCTGGTTCGGGGAGAGGTTGTAATTTTTTTATATTCCGTCGAATATATTCGTCGATGAACCTCTCTAGAGTTTTAAGGAAGAATGAAGTCAGGCTTATAGGCCTGAAATCCTTCGGATTCACATCAGCGGCCTTGCCTCCTTTTGGTAAGAATACAGCTTTTGCCTTTTTCCACTCATGCGGTATGTGAGTCAGGGTTAGGCAGGATGTAAAAATCTGAGAAAGCGGGGGGCACAGTATGTCCTTAGCTTCCTGTAGTTGAGTGGGAAAAATTCCGTCAAGTCCCGGAGATTTGTAGGGCTGGAAGGACATTAAAGCCCATTCCACCCTCTCCTCACTTACGACGTCCCTAACGGTATCACCCAGAGACAAAGTAGGCCCTAGGACCGGGCGAAAAGCCGGAGGTGTCGTCCGAGCAGCCCGGGAAGTGAGTGCTCATAATGACCTCCAGAATTTCGTTACATGATGTCGTCCAGTCACTGTTAGGCTTCTGGATAGAGTTCATACTCGAAGAGGATTTCGAGAGAACTTTCCTCAGCCTGTTGGCTTCAGAGTTCTCTTCTATGTTATTGCAGAAGTTTTGCCAAGATTCGCGTTTCGCCCTCTGTATGGCCTTCTTGAAAACTTTGAGTGTGTCTTTGTATGGAGGGTTCTTGGGCAGGAGGCTTTGAAAGCAGCATTACAGGCATTTGTCACAAAGTTCACTGCTTCATCAATTTTCGACGATGAGTCCAGCTCACCTAGAGAAACACCCTTTGTATTCGAGAGACTCGCTTCATCAGGTCTTAACGATAAGCAGGACTTATCGTGAGAAGCGTATCTGCGTAGAGAGGCCGAAAGCGTATTCCTATACTTTGCCCAGGCGGTTCGCTTTCTGTTCCTGTATGCTGTTAAAGGAGCAGGATCAAAATTTAGATTTAAACTAATGTAGAGGTGGTCAGAAAAAGAGTGTTCCTTGGACACCTGCCAGTCCCTTCTCCGATCGGACAAACCGCTCGACACAAGGGCGATGTCCAGCACTTCCCTTCTAACAGAGGTCACAAAGGTGGGATCGTTCCCACGGTTACATACAGTAAGATTGTATAAAAGAATAAAGTCAAGTAAACACTCACCCCGGGAGTTGGTGTCGCTTGAGCCCCAGATCGTGTTATGTGAATTAGAGTCGTCCCCTATTATGACCGGGAGCTTTCTGCGATTTGCTTCCTTCACCGCTTCTTCCAGTCTATAGGGTGGAAAAGCATGGCTGTCGTGGGCCATGTAGGTTGATGCCAGCCAGATAACGCTCTCCTTCAGCTGTACGCTGATGCAGACAGTGTCCTCGTCGCTGTGTTGGGAGAGTAACAAATGAGAATATACTTTTTTAATTAGAATACAAGCCCTGATCCTACCTATTACTGGAGCTGTTACCACCTGGTAGGCATCAGAGTTCAGTCCGCAAACCTTGTTTCTGACGATCCAAGGTTTTTGGACTAGAATCAAGTCCTCAGCTTTATCGCTGAGGCGAAGGAGAGCAGCCGAGGCTGCCTTGGAGTGGTGCAGATTAATTTGTAGGATCTGCACCATCCTCAAAATCAGTTATGTCCATTGCTTCTAGCTCCCTCTCTCAGTATCTGTCGCAGTCTCGGCTACACTCGTTGGTGGGTCCACAGGTTCACTCGTGGTGTCTCCTGTGTACCCCGCGCTGCCTGCCACCGATGCCGACGCAGGGGCCGCAGGTCCGCTCGAGGCGTTGCCTGTTTTGTTGGCCCCTTCGTCGGGAAGAATATCTGAGGGAGCGGTTCCGCTCGAGGCGTTGCCCATTTCCCCCTCTTGCTGATCCGTTCTCTGGTGGATTTTTACTGTAATTGAGTAAAAGCCGTAGCTTATTACCCCACCACAATCCTCGACAACTGGGACAGAAGCCTCGTTGATGACAAAGCCAACAAAACGCTGCTTCCCCTTGGTCTTGCCAACTCGGACTATCCTCTAATCGCTGGTGGGCAGTCCTTCGTTGCCCATACGGATGAACTCGAGTACCTCTTCCGGTTTTGACAGCTCAGCTGGTACCCAGGCCCAGGCTCGCGGCCAGTTAGAGATTTCATCCCTATGGACGGCAACTAAGTCTTCCCCGGGCCACAGCTGTCCAACCGTGGAGATAGCTTCTTTGTAGAGCCGGTCCGCGCGCTCATCGGCGCACCCTACCAGCTTAACTTGCCCTTGATGCCATCCGGCAGCCTTAAAATAATTTACTTTTAAATATGCAAATAAAAATTGATTTTCATTGGTTTGTAAACTTTTTCTATACGCATTATAAAAACGAATTTGTGATGACCTGAATTGTTAATCCAATAAAATAGTTGGTTATTTTTCCTTACATTTGGGAAATTTTTCTTCTAATCTTGGCTAGAAAGTTCTTTGAGCGGCGGCAACACTGCATATACCCGGCGCTTTTGTGAGGACTGCCAAAACTCATGTATACAGGCAGAAGGCGTGGATAGTATCCGATTTCAAAACTTGAATGGTCGCTTCAAACAACATTGTAAGCGACAATTTTCTCAAAGCTTGTCGCCTTATCTTAAAATAGGTGCATTCTTTTGCAACCGAGCTACAAAAGAACACTCGCTTAAATGACGAAATACACGCAAAGCAACAACACCAACTCGGCTATTTATCCGAGCTCAGCCAGGTCGGCTAAAAAATACGCGACCTGAAGGCTAGAGTTGGTAAGTGAAAAAACTGCTCTATTGTGAATTGTTAATGGGAAAGTGGAGAGGGAATTTTTTCTCCCTTTTATATGTGACTTATATTTTAAAAGAGTATATATTACGCAAATACCTCGCATAATTACTCATTTAAATTGGTTTTTGTATCTAAATCCCGTTAAACTAATCACATTTTCTTGCCAGCTACCAACAGGGTTGCTTAAGTAGCTAAAAGGAAATTTTACCCGAATTGAGCGTTCTTTTGTCGCTTGCTTACAAAAAAATTCAGCTAATATATAAATACTGGCAGACCCGGCGAACTTCGTCCAGGCCAATATTAATTATTTTTATTTAAACATTTTGTTCCAACATTTTTACCAACTATTCACGTTTACGATTTCCATTGGCATATTAATCTGCTAGGATTATGGTTTGGTGATTGTTTGCCGCCTTAAATAACTTAACGAAAGTTTTATGTCCGTGAAGATGTAAATTCTCCAATTGTGCAGCATTCCATGGCACGGTTATTCGCACAATGAAATCAATTTGAAGAACTTTTTCCTCTTCACTCCCTGGCGGCAACAATGATCCGGATCTATAGTGAAGGATTTCTTAAACTTTTAAGATGATGGAACTCTTACTAAATACCATTAACTTTATGGAACCCCACATCAAATTACTAAAAATCAAAGGCATTGCAATTTACATATGAATAAAAACTTTTACTAGGAATAGTATACATACCTTAAACTTTAATGTAAAGAATGAAATTGTTTCACTGTTATTAATTATTGTATAAACAAGTAATTTTTACAAATTTAAGATTATCGTTAATTTCTTCATGATCCGATCATCAGATTTAAACCAAACTAATATGGGAAAACTTGTGATGTAACCTTTCCTTTAAAAAAAGAATTATAGAAATCGGTTAACGTGGTCCAAAGTTATGCGGTAACATACATAAAAAAAATATTCCGACAAATGAATAACCTTTCTCCTTTATGTGAAGTCGGTTAAATAGTAGTTCGATATAATATCTGAAAATTGTACGCGCTTTCCTGGGGTAGCATCTAATTTCGACCTGAATTTGTTTTTTGTATAAGTGTAAGCCGAAAACCTTGTTGACGGAGTATGTTAAGATAGCCTTTTTAGCGACTTCATGATATTTACTCTTAACACTAACCCAAAACTCTTTCAGAGACACAGATTCATATGTATGTTTTAATGTCGAAGTACTCTGAAGATCTATGAATGCTTCGTAAATGGATTTTGTACCAAACCGATATTACTACTAGCATTCCAAAAAATAATCTGACGAAGATTTCAGTTCATGTGCCCAGTTATGACATTTCACATCTAATTTGGCAATTCATCGCGTTCCTTGTAGAAAAAACTATATATCCCCTTGGCTACAGCGGCCAACAACACATACCAGTTAGAAAAAATAGCAAGACGTCAAGCGCAAGCTCAACGCTCTTATGTAGGTACATATGTACGAGTACATATGTATACTTGAAAGTAGATAATTGCGTGTCGGGCGAGCTGTTTATAGAACTTTTCTTTCTGTGTGCAACTCAACCCGACCGCTGTGCTTATTCATACCAAAATTAATTTCGTGGAACCCCGGTGACTTTTCTACGGAACCCTTGTGTTCCGCGGAACCCACTTTAAGAAGCTCTGCTATAGTGAATCCAGATACCCAGTCAAACGCACAAACACAATTTTTGATTTCCCTCACAAACACCTACCGAAGAATTATATACACACGCAAAGATAGCTAAAAGTCAGTACGTTTGTACGGCGCCACGCCCTCTTTTAAAGCCCCATTTCTCACCATAAGTATGGGATTGATTTCATATATCTCCACACGAAGTTCCAGTACCTTGCCATGAACACTTCTAGAGATATGCAATATGAAATATTCGACTTATATGGGAGGTCCACGCCCCTATTTTTCTCCGTGAGTTTATACATATATCTCCGTATGAAGTTCGAGAAGTCTACCATGAACACTTAAAGAGATATGCAGTATGAAAAATTGGGTTTGTATCGAAGCTACCACGCCCTCTATTCGAATAGCTCCAATTTTTATCCGAGAGTATGCGATGGATTTCATATATCTACATACCAAGTTCCAGTACTCTACCATGAACACTTCAATATCACAAATAGTCGGTTTGTATCGGAGCTACCACGCCCCCTATTCCAATAGCTCCAATTTTTATCCGAGAGTATGCGATGGATTTCACATATCTCCATACCAAGTTCCAGTACTCTACCACGAACGCTTCCAGAGATATGCAGTATGAAAATCCCATTTGTATGGGAGATGCCCCCCCCCCCCCGCCCCCCCCCCCCCCCACCTTTTCCAATAGCTCCAATTTTTAGTCAAGAGTATGCGATGGATTTCATATATCTCCGTACCCAATTCCAGTACTCTACCATGAACACTTCCACAGATATGCAGTATGAAAAATTCGGTTTGTATAGGGGGTGCCACGCCCCTTTTTCCAATAACTCCAATTTTAATCTAAGAGTATGCGATGGATTTCATGTATATCCATACCAAGTTCCAGTACTCTACCATGAACACTTCCACAGATATGAAAAGCTCGGTTTCTATGGGAGGTGCCACGCCCCCTTTTCTAATAGCTCCAATTTTTGTTCGAGTTCCAGTAGTCTACCATGAACACTTCCAGAGAGATCGATTTCTAAAACACCGGGATATTTTTTATAATTTCGCTGGCTTCTTTCCTGACAAATCACCAAATTTTGACGAATTACCTTGTTGTGAACAGTTTGAGAAATATACAGTGGTCTTTCAGTATAACGAATGATACAATGTCTGGGTGCATACACTATATCGAAAAGTACGTTAAATCGAACCAAAATTGTATTATGAGAATTCAATAAATCAGTCTATATATTACATATGAGCCCCATATTCCAATTTCCTTTTTTTTTTAATTTTTTCACCTAATAAATAACAAACGTTTACGCGACGGAGGTATTTTTCCAGTTCAATAAACGCGACGACTTGTAAGAAGTTATTCTTTTGAACCGATGGTAATTCCACGTACGGAAAAATCATGCAAAATCATGTCGTTCAAGCACATGAACTAAACAAGCGTTCGCTACATAGAATCCTCCTTTTTTTCAAGCGTTCGTTATTTTGAGTAATCAACACATTTAAAAAGGCATTCGTTATTTGGAGCGTTCGTTATATAGCCATTTGTTATACTGGACCACCACTGTATATCCATTTTACATGATTCGGTGCCAGAAATATGGACAAGTGAGGTTTAACTTTGGAGAAAATGCGTTTTCAACTTTGCGCCGTATAAAAACATTTTTGAGATCAACTATGAAAGAAGATCGTCTCAATCTGCTAGCATCTCTCAATGTTCCTAGCAATCTGGAGGTTAATATTGACTCAGTATTAAAAGAATTTGTATCTCTACCTGTGCGAATTGCATTATTGAAAGCAGAATAATTTAGTAAATAATGCATCAAGGGACTTTTCTTTGAGCTGTGGTGAATTATATACATTATGAAATAACATATGCTGAATACTCTAAATAAAACAATAATATTCTTGGTTGTTGCGAATGACTTTATATAAACTACCCCCTCCCTAAAAAGAAATTCTGCGGCCAGCCCTGAATCAGGCAATAACCACACCCACCTAACATCTAACGGTAATTTACAGAAACGTGAAAACTGCGATAAATCAGGAACTACTGAGGCTAAAGCCCTTCAATTCAAGCGATTTTGGCCGAATTCAACAAAACACGCCAGTCTTGCATGTTTGGGCGCACATTTGTTGCTGCACAGATGCAGGCGCGTATCTTGGCTGCAACAAGAAAGTGGTCCGAATCGATGTTAGGCCCTCGGAGTGTACGTTCGTCTAAAACACTGGAAGTATGCCTTCCCTCTGTCACAACATGTTCCATTTGGTTTCTCGTTTTTCGATCTGGAGACAGCCACGTAGCTTGATGGGT